>NW_024087272.1:0-35548 GCF_009730915.1 Dioscorea cayenensis subsp. rotundata
TAAAAGGATGAACAAGATCAAATATTGAGCACACTAGGTCTATCAAACCTTGAATATCGACACCGAAGTAGCTAAACCAGATTGTGAAACCAAGTCCAACAATTTCCATGATGTTTTGGGAACGGGTTCGAAAATTTACAATGTCGAGTGTGAAGCTAAGTCCACCTGCCTTAGTTGTGCAATGTACTCAGATATCTTCTTTATCATATCGACTCGAATTACATATATATTAATCAACATGTCGATGTAACAATATCAACATTTGTTATGATAAACATACTAAATGCATCAAACTTTAAGTTTGTTATATGTTTTTAGTATTTTACTGTCAATGCTATAGTTTCTAAAAATGCTTTTCAATCGAAATGATAGTTGTGATGAGTCTTCACCTGTCTCTCCTAAAAATTCATTCTCAATATAATTCTTCATGTGAACGTCGTTGCACTTTACGACTATCTCGGTCATTCATATATGTGCATCATCAAGTAAAAGAACAAAAATCGAGCAAATAAATACGAAAATGAAGAATCAACGAGATGCATCATGTAAATTAAGAAGCTTCTCATTGGTTAACTTCTCGAGTGATAACGCAAGTTCCATCGCTGAAAGAAGAAACCAAAAATCATATTTTCGTAAATTGAAGGACAACAATATGTGACATTTAACAACAGTAACTGATACAAATGATAAACAATAAAATATGATCTAAAGGAGTATTATAGCATTGAACAAGAACAAAAGAAATCTTGTAGGAAAAAGCGACAAAAATGGAAGTGATAGCAAAATTGGTGACTATTTACTTATCTCGCATGAGTAATAGATTGAGTTCTCTATCAACCGAAAACTAGCATTCAACATTACTCATAATTTCACTCATGTAGAATGTTAAAGAACAATGATTCATCCATGACATGTAGCAAGTTTAATCAAGAAAACAGGGAAAGATAATCATAACTAGTATAAATGATAAGCGTAAAACATCGGACAAAAAGAAGATATGCAAGAGATTGGAACCCCGAAAAAGAAATTTGTATGAAAAATGCAGAGCGGATCTCACCGACTACCATGCAAAGAAAACTGACATATAACCAGGAAAACCAAAACCAAAACAAAAACCAAAAAGCGGATCTATCACATTCATTGATAAATTCATAGAAAAACTAAAGCCATCTCTAATCAATCAAAAGATCTATCAAATACCAAGCGAATAAATCAAACGAGAGGATAAAAAAAGGACCAAAAATTTACTACAAAAACTTGGAAAATCTCGTAGTCTGCCATTGCACTTTCATGATGTTCACATTCCATATCCTCTACTTTAAGAACAATGTTTGATAGGATCATAGGAAGAGTAATACAACATATCCAAATAAAATTTCAAGATCCAAATACAAATAACACAAAATAACATATCCATAATTAAATAATCCAAATCAAACACAAGTTTCATCATAATTGAAAATACAACAAAAAGTTTCATAAATCAAAGATTGAACCACCACTCCAAGCATTTTCCAAAAAAGATCAATGATTGATAGGAAGAGCAATTTCCTCTGCTTTCTTCTCTTTCTACAATAAGAAAGTAAGCATTATTAAAAGAAACTTGATATGTGTTAGTAGTGTTACTTATTATGTATGTATGTATTATATAAATCAAGTAAAAACAAAACACTTAATAAACATACCTTATTCTTTTTCTTCACACAATGAGAGACAATCGCAACCAATCACCTCCACAAATTAAACCTTATGCGAGTATCGTGAGACAATGAAGCACGATATGAATCAATAACCCGTCCATGCAAGCACTAAAGTGCTTTCAGGGAAGCTACGATGAGTTATAGGTATAGCAAGAACATCTCTAGCCATCTTAGACAAAAACACGATACTTTTAAGGTATTTGCCTTCCACCACTCCAAAAGCATCAAACTTGCGAGAATCTCCATCACAAATAAAAGCACCCTTCTTGAGATAAATATCCAAATCAGATTTTTGGGGAGTAATAGTTTCAACTGTCTTCACAAATGCTTGAAATTGAGACCATCCTGAAGAAGAACCACTTGCACTACTTGTACAACCAATTGATGTAGTTTCGAGACTATTCTCAGAACCAATGGATTGATACTCAACAAGATATTCATTGTAAAGCTCATACAAACAATTTTTCACATCAAGAATATGAGTTTGTGCTTCCAAAGAATGATACATTCTAGGAAATGAAAACTCAATGGCTCTCATTTTGCACCTAGGATCCAAAAATAGCGCCAATTGCCATCAACAAATTGCATTCGCCCTCAATATTTTGTCAAACTTGATTTTTCATACTTGTAACCATGTCAAAAATGAAGTTATCTCCATCTCCACTCTCTTGATATTTTCTATCTAACACTTCTTTCACACGAAAAACTTCATTTAGAAACAAGTTTGAAGTAGGATACTCACTTCCAAAAATAATATTGGTAGTGGAATTGAACACTTCAAGAATTTCACACACTTTTTCTGCCTTTTCCCAATCTTCATTGCTTGGACAACAATCATAGGTGATATCACGATCTTTGTATCTTGGGAAAACATCTTTAAACTTCAATGCCACTGATAGCATCTCATAAGTTGAATTCCACCTTGTTTTGCAATCAAGCACCAACTTCCTATAAGGTAATTGCAACTGTTGTACAATCTCAGAAAACATAATTAGCCTCTCTTCAGATTGCTTAATATGAACCACACTATCACGAATATTTTCAATGACACTTTCAATCTTTGAAAGACCAAATTGAACCATTATGTTCAAAATGTGAGCCGTACATCGAACATGAAACATTCGTCCACCACAAAGCAACTTCTTATGTCTTGCAAAAGTGTCTTTCAAATTTCTAATAGCAACATCATTCTTTGAAGCATTATCCACCGAGATTGTGAACACCTTACCTTCAATTCCCCATTCTTTGCAACATTTATATATAGCATCAGCAATGTCAATGCCACGAAGAGGCGGAGTAAGATGCACAAAATTAAGAACACGTTTCTGTAGTTTCCAATCAATATCAACAAAGTGTCCTGTCACAATCATGTACTCCATCTTTTGAGGTGATGACATCCACATATCGGTTGTCAAGCTGATTTTGTTGACATTCTTCAACAATGCAAACAATCTCTTCTTTTCATTCTCATACATAAGCATACAATCTTTCTTTGCTGTGACACGAGAAATCTTTTCCCATTGAGGCATGCCCCTTTGTTGCATCATATTAAAACCTTCCTCCTCAGCAATGGAAAATGGATGCTCATGCATTAGGATCCAATGAGCAACAGCCTCTCTCATCTTTACCATGTCTAATTTGCCATCCGAAAATGCCGGTGTTATTGCTATGCCACCACATTCCTTCTCTTTTTGTTCAAAACTAATCTTTGTTTGTTGACTTAAAACAGTTTTTCTCAACGAACACGTCTTCAAATGCCTTGCAAAGTGTGTTGTGGCACCATTTGCAAGTATGGAGAGCCTAGTCTTGCAATGGACACACTGTCCTTTCTTATCCCCATTTGTAAGAATAACTTCAACAAATTCAGACCAAACAAATGATGTCTTTTGCCTTTTTTTCTTTTCAAATGTCTCATCTTCTCTTGTATTTGTTGTTGTTGTTGTTGTTGTTGTATTAATGTTGGTATTGGTTGTAGCATTTGGAGAACATTCATCTTCTAATAGTGGACTAGTCATTGAATTATTTTGACAAGATGACATCTACATAATAAACTAACAAAATTAGGTTGTTATACTTATAATGCGTTCATTGAAGGTAAATTGCAAGAAAAACCATATACCATAAGTAATTCTTTCACAAAGGCTCTTTTGATGGTTCAAATAAACAGCAGTTTTCTTTTTCAATTTCCTGCTTTGTTCATCAAAATCAACAAGGCAATGAGTTACAAAATTTAACAAAACATAATAAAAATATAGAACCAACAAATTGAACTTTTTCATACTAAACACAAATTCACATCCAAATTACCACAAAACAAAGATAAAAAAAAAAGCAAGATCAGTAATCTAAAGTTCAATTGTAACACATTACAATCAATAAAAATACGATTTTGGAAAAAGAGATCAACATGACTTAATAGTTCAATGAATTACATACATTAATAAAACTAGGGAATCGACATGGACAACATCCAAGCTATCTCGAAAAGGGAAAGCACATGATGGGAAAAAAATTCGATTCAAAGAAAACAAAGAGAGAGAGAGAGAGAGAGAGAGAGAGAGAGAGAGAGAGAGAGAGAGAGAGAGAGAAACTTACGGGAGTGGATTGATTTGATTTGCTTTCAGGCGACAACGGAAGATGAGAGCATAGCTTGAGGGATTTGTGGAAGAACTAGGGAACTAAATCGAAGAGAAAACGCTGGGGAAGAGATTGAGGGCGGATCACGGATGGTGAGATGGAGAAGATGCTATATACTCACCGGTCGGCTAGGGGACGAGGGTCAAAGGCGGCAAAGACAAGGTCACAAGGTCGATGAAAAGCAGGAGAAGAGATGCGAGGCTCGAGCCATCCGACGCCCTGACGCAGGCAGTGGCCGGCCCGGGTGGGAATCTGGGATTTGTGGCTTGGGGACCCGGGCCGGACGGCGAGGAGGCAGACGGCTTTGAGCTTGTGAGTCGTGACCCGTGGCCCAGTGAGGAGTTAGGGTGAGTGAATCTAGTGATGGATGGTGAGTCTCTTTTACTCTTAGTTAGATTTGATTACTGAATCTAAATTATCTAATTGATTATTGAATGGTTATTGGTTAATTTTGAATCTAGTTGAATACTTGAATAGTTTAGATAATTAGGTTAGGATAATAATCATAATATATATTAATATATATAATATAAGTAATCTAATATTAATATAGTTATATAATTATATATTTTTTTAACTAATATATACATAATTTAATATTATATAATATATATATTATAATATTATATATATTAATATATATATATATATATATTATATATATTATATAAAGCTCGTTTAGGCTCATGAGGCCTCACGAGTGAGATATATTGGGCTCGAGGCTTGGCTCGACAAGCATAAGCAGGCAGCTGAGCTCTGCCATTTCGTCGAAAAATCGAATCGAGTCGAGTCTTGGTGGGACCCGATCTCGAGTAGCTCACGAGTAGCTTGGCTCATTTACACCCCTATTTATGAAAGTATTCAAGATATCTATAGAATCCAGCATATAACATTTTTTTTAAAAAAAATGTTATCTAATTAAACATATGAACTTAATAAAATTAAACATAATGAATATCTAATGCATATTAGATAGCGTTTGGTTAGATGTAGTTGAAAATACAGTAGATTTTCAATTACGGTGTAGTTGTAAATTCTGGAGTTGAAAATGCAGGAGAGTCAAATTTGGTGTTTGGTTAATTGTAATTGAAAATGCTGGATTTCAAAATTTTGTGTTTGTTTGGAAGGATTTGTAAATCTGGATTTGAAAACATGTGTTTGGTTGGATGTATTTGTACGATATAAACACCCTTGCTAAGGATATCCCATCTTGGGTCATTATTAAATTTAATTAATTATAAATACACAATTAATTGTTATTAATAGTAACTAAAATAATTATGCATATAATTACTTAATTTAATGTAAAAATTATGTTTTTCATTACAAAAATATTGTTATTTTTTTAATCATTATAAAAAAATATTACATTATTTATAATTTTTTTATATTGATAAAAAAATATAATAATAACTCATTTATTATTAAGATAATATAATATCATGATTTTTATTTTTTTATTTTTTTATTTATATATTTTTTTATTAGAAAGTCTCACGTGACATCACATGAGACTTTCGTTGAAAATCCAAAGTCGTAGAGATTAAAGCTACGTAGCGATTTGAATGTGGTTCCAAAAGCCAATCAAAATCATCTACACTGCGATTTCTAACTACTTTTTCAAATTCTCAAATCCAACCAAACAAACACTAGATTTTGATTTTTTTTGTAATTACAATTACATGTAGTTTTATATCCGGGCAAACAAACACACCTTAATTTGGCAAAGAGTCAATTGCCACCATTACTCATTAATGACATGAGTCAAAAGGGGTTGACACAACCGACTGTCAGTGATGGAGGTGTTGCCGCCCTTTGGATTATTGCCATTATCGAATGACTGGGTACAACCCCTGATCTTTGTCTCTCTTTTATATTGATGTATTTTTTTTTATACATATAATAGATATTAGTCTATTTTACATGATAAATCTCGGAAATTATTAAATCATTGTAACTTATAACTTATGCATATTATGTATTTATTTATCCATATTTGACATCTCTTGAATGGGGATTTACTAGTTATATTTATAATAACTATACATATGATACAAATCTCACACATAGCTTTTTTAAAAATAAGGAATTATAAATCTCATGAACTCAAACTGAAATAATTATTAAACAGATCAAAAAATTAATTGTTTTAATTAGTAAAAAAAATGACAAAGTATTTCCACATTCTTCCCAAAATACCCCCCCAACGTAAAATTTATGTTCCAAACTACCCCTCCCTCTTTCCAGCCCGAAACGGCCCATTTTGTTGGCCCAAAACGATCGAAATCTCAACTCCAGTTGCAGAGCTCTCCTTCACTCGCTCTAAAACCCTAACCCTAGTTCTCTCTCCCCGGAGCTCGGAGCTCGGAGCTCTCATCCATGGCGGCGGTCCTCTCCCGTGCTCGCTTCTTACTCAGAACCAGGCTGAATCCCAGCCTTCCTCTTCGCTCCATTTCTTCTTCTCCTTTCCTCTCCCAAGAGCCCCAACTCCAGGAGTCGCCGGCGGCATCGCCACTTCCGCCGAACCCGTCGATCGGAAGCCCATTCTACAATGAGAACTGGAGACACCCGACCCCCTCGCCTGGCGCAGCTGTTGCTCAGTCAATCGTTCCTTTGGGGATCGGCGCTCAATCCTCTGTGCGAATGATGGCCTTCTCTCAGACCCTCGATGCCGCCAGCCTTATGAACGTCTTCGCCGACTGGATGGCGTCGCAGCGATGGTCTGATCTCAAGCAGCTCTTCGAGTTCTGGATCCGATCCCTCGATGCGACTGGGAAGCTGAACACGCCCGACGTGAATATCTTTAACCATTACTTGAGGGCTAGTCTCATGATGGGGGCCTCCGCCGGGGAGTTGTTGGATCTCGTGGTGCAGATGCAGGACTACCAAATTACGCCCAACACTGCGTCATATAATCTAGTGCTTAAGGCCATGCACCAAACTCGGGAGAGCGAGGCCGCTGAGAAGCTCATCGATCGGTGAGACTCCCTCCCCTTTATTAGTATTTAGTACTAGTTTATTCTTGAGATGCCATCCCAAAATATTGTTTTTTTTTTCTTAGCCAAATACTTGAACCAGGAAAATAAAAAGTTTGAGTCTTGTTGACATAAGAGTGAAAGTGAGAAATTTAAAGGCAAGTTTAGTTTTTTCTTAATTGAACTCTTTAATATTTTAAACAAGTTTATGGTCAGTTTGATTCCTTTCTCTCTTAGTGCATCCATTTGCTTCTGTTGCTTCTATCATAGTGTTTGGTTCTGGTTTTTGGAAGATTTAAATTTTGCTTTGATTTATCTACTTCACAATGGAAATGAGGGAGTGAATTGTTGTTCCTCTTTTTCTTTGCATAATTAAATAAGACAGAAAATAAAGGCATTGTGTTCATTGAGGCGGCGGGAATGGTTGCCACTGGATGAAAAATAACTAAGAAATTTCAATTTTATTTTCCAGTAGCCTAACTTTGGAACAAAATTCAAAAGAGTCAAATATTTAGTTATGGTGGCTTTGCAATTATGAATTTGGAGCATATGAAGCTCTTTGCTGTGAAGAGTGTTACTATGTTAGCAAAGGCTTTTTACTTTTTTGAGTGATTCTTTATTAATTGACGTCAGGATGCTGCAGACAGGCACTGCACCAGATGATGAATCATATAATTTGGTTATTGGCCTGCTACTTACGATGAATCAGATTGATTTAGCCCTGAAGTACATGGATTTGACACTGAAATCTGGGTACATGGTGTCAATGAATGTGTTCACAGACTGTGTTCGGTGTTGTGTTACTGCTGGGAGATTGGATGTATTGTCATCAATAATAGAGAAATGCAAGGTACGCATTATTAATTTGATACCCGGAGCTGGCTGTCTCTTATATTCCGTCTGTAGAATTTTACAATTCTGATCTGAGATTCTCAGTAGAATAATGTGGTTGTGACTATGCATATTTTGGTCATATTTGAGAGATTGGGTCAGTCCTTTTTTCTTCTCACATTTTAACTAGTTAGTTGCATAAAAGCATGCTAATTAGGTTTTATCTGTCTTCCATAACCTTGAGGCCTTTCTGTTTTTATTTCTTTCAGACAACTGAACAGAACAAATCCCTGTGCCCACCGTGGAATTTGTGTAACTACATCGCCGATGTTGCATTGCAAGCAGATCATAGCAAATTGGCGTTCTTTGCCTTGGAATTTCTTGCTCGGTGGATTGCTCGTGGTGAAAATGCAAGACCACCTGTTCTGCTTTCAGTAGATGAAGGGTTAGTTGTGTCGGCATTTGGTACTGCTGGCAGAACCTATAATTCAACTCTATTAGATGCTGCTTGGTCAATCCTGAGGCGCTCATTGCGTCAGAAGAGGGCTCCAAACCCAGAAACTTACCTCTCAAAAATATATTCGCATGCATCACTGGGACAACTTCAACGTGCTTTTAGTACCCTCAGTGAATTTGAAAATGCTTATGGAAATTCTGATGAAATTGAAGAGGAGCTGTTTTCCCCGTTCACCTCTTTATACCCACTGGTTGTTGCTTGTTGCAAAAATGGCTTCTCAACATTGGACTCGGTAAGAGTACTTATCGAAACCACTTTGAATTTATGATATTTATGAAACGAGTGTTGAATGCCATTTATGTCTAATAAGTCAAAAGATTTCATTTCTTAGAGTGAACCCCTTTTCTCGTTGTATGTGAACTTCTGTATATATGCTGATAATTGCATTCTTCACCTTCATAAGATTCAAACTACAATACAGACAGAATGCTAATACTCACCAGGGATTCTCATGGCGACAGTGCAAGATTTCTAAATAGTTTCAGGGATATTAAAAATATCTGTTGTTTGAAATCCTTGTTTTCTTCACAGAAAAGTGAGAATCTTAACACTCCAGTTTTAATCATAGATGTTTGTTTTATATGCATCAACAATTTGTATATGCGAGTGGCCCAGTCACTTTGGATGCGTGTTACTACTACCCCCTTTCAACGCCTTACTTTAACCAATTAGATAAGAATGGATCAGCTGGAAGCCTGGAACCACCCTCTTTGGGCAGTGCAATATGAGCACATTGATGACCTATCATGCAGCCCTTATAATAGTATTTTTTGAGAATGATTTTTGTTGAATTTTTCTGTGACTCTGTGGCAATTAATATGATGTCAGGACAATGGGTATGAAGAATCTTTATTTTTTCTACGGCAAACTGAATATTATCATCTTGCAAGAAACCTGAATGGCCTTTTTTTTCTTGACTAACTTGTCGATTTATAAAGAACAGGTGTATGTTCAACTAGAGAATTTAAGCAATGCAGATCCTCCATACAAATCTGTTGCCGCACTCAACTGTGTAATCCTTGGCTGTGCCAATATATGGGACCTTGATAGAGCCTATGAGACTTTTGAGGCCATCGGCGGGAAGCTTGGAATGGCACCAGACATCCATTCTTATAATGCTTTAATTTGTGCATTCGGAAAGCTTAAAAAGGTTTGCATGGCATACATTCCAAGTGTCATTAGTTGTTTCAAATTAATTGTGAGTCCAATATATTTTGTTCCGGCTGTTTAAGCTGAAACATGTGCCATTTTACTTTTTTAACAGACATCCGAAGCCTTAAAGGTGTTTGAGCATCTAGTAAGCCTGGGCGCGAAGCCGAATGCCACCACATTTACATTGCTGGTTGATGCGCATCTTATCAACCGAGACCAAAAGGCCGCTCTCTCTGTAATAGATGACATGGTACAAGATCTATTTCACTCCTAAAGAGACCTCTGCATTAATTCCAAAGATCTCTTGTGTTCACTGTTGAACAAATTTCATGTCAAGCAGGTCAAGGCGGGTTTGGCTCCTTCCAAAGAGACACTGAAGAAGGTGAGGAGGCGCTGTTCTCGAGAGATGGACTTTGATAGTGACGAAAAGGTTCAATTGCTCGCTCGGCAGTTTAATTACAGGATGGGCGGCGAAATTCGCAGGGAGGTGCTTTACAATCTGGAATACAGTACTGAGTACTAGGATAAGGTAACCATAAGAGTGTCTTGTAAGTCTGAATGCAAGGATTTGACCCATAATTTTTTCTCATTGACTTAGTGGCTGACTATTGCTTTCATTTTTATTGAAATAATTTGCACTTACTTTCTTGTTTGCAAGGCTGCTGTGAACCATCTGCTGATCACCGGAAAGAGATTAGTAAATGTGTAAATTACTCGTGTATTCGATTTTGACGGTTCTTCTGCATGAAGGTGATGTAGGATTTGGACTTTAAGGTTATTAATTTTCAAACCTATGTGGTGCTTTGTATTTCTTTGGCCTTTGAAGGATGAATGGTAGCTTCCTTTTATTTAATTCAGAATAAATCAACCCTACATTAATTTGTTAGCAACATAATTGTCTCATGATCAGATTGTATTTTTTTAAGACTAGTTCTTTTTTCCCCTAAAATGGTCAATTATTTCATTAGAAAATTCATCTTGGAGCTCTACAATTGATTCTACGATCAAACATGTTTAGTAGTAAAATTCTCAGTGTATTGGACTTCCAAGCATGTGAAAAATGACAAAATGCCTTCATTGTTTGTGTTCCTTATATGCAATATATATGCAGAACAATACTAAACTTCTGGGAATATGCAGGAGGAATGCATTATTTATTATTCACATGACTGGATAGATACATTATTTATACATTTATTATTTATTGCAATCTATATAAACGTGAAGATCCTCTTGCAGTGATTCACAGAGAAAGCATAGAAGTGGTAATAAGTCTGTGGACAACCAGATATATACTAATGCCAATAGGAGATACTTGGAGCACTGATGCAGGAGTTTTGCATTAACTAGATTCAGAATCCTTTTGAATTTAGAATATGAACCACCTGCACAGAAAACATGCACTAATTAGCACCAATATATATATATATATATACAGAGAGAGAGAGAGAAAGGAGGGTAAGTTGAAAATACCTTACAGGGATGAGTCTTTAGCACGCGTCTGTAGGGGATGTTTGTGGAACCAATGTAACATCCAACTTAGGACAATCATCAATCTCGAAATTGCAAGTTGCTGGAAAACCAGAGATAACGGAGAGATTGTTGTTGCTGAAAAATGTGGCGGTTTTTAGTGATGCGAATCCTTCGACTTTTTCAAGGCTGTGTGCTTTGTAGATTGTGAGAGTGGCCAAACTTTCTGCATGGTAAGCAAGACCTTGAGGAAGAGACTTGAGCTTTGGACAGTTGATGATCTCCAGTAATTCGAGGACAGGCTTCAGCAAATGAGATTGATATGGCTCCCATGTCCACTCTTCCCACTCTGGCATGTCTTTCAGTATTAATGACTTTAAGCTTGGAACATTGCTCCACGGTCCAACGTCTAAATCAATGTGCTTTATGGACCATGCATCTTCAACACGAAGATGTTCTAACAAAGGAAAGTGGTACAATGGTGGAAGTTCCGTGCAATATTTACACTTGAGCAAGTCAAGCCTTATCAATTTAATAAAAGGTAAATCCATGATCCATCGAGGGAATTCTAGGCCGAAGTAACCATTGATTTTGATATGTTGGATTAATGTGGACGAAGGGTTGAGAGCCTCAAAGCACTCTTGCATTTTCTCCTTCTCGGCTTCTTCATATGGTTGACCCTTTCCTCGACAAGAAAGCGTGAGATTAGTGAGATTAATATGTTCTTGGCGTATTTGGAGCTTCTTCAGTGTGCTAATTTCGTAGAAGTCACTTGCCACTAATCCAACGAGACAAGTCAATTGAGGTAGTTGACTTATCCGAAATGGCGTGCTCGTGAGTGGTGTTTGGTGAAGGTCGATGCTCCTGAGCTTATGCAATCTTTCGATGCTCTCAGGGAGATATTGTAAACTTCCACAGTACCTGAGGATTAAGTGTTGTAGATTGATGAGATTCCCAATAGCATATGGAAGTGTTTTGATGGGCAAACGTGAGAGATTTAGGTAACGCAGGTGCACGAGCTTGACTAGAGAGTTCGGTAGGACTCTACAATCAGAGCCGCTTATATCCAAAATCCGCAAGAGCTTGAGCTTTTGGAAGAGATCTTTGGGTAGCTTGGTTATTTCAAGCTTGCTTGTGAAGATGAGTGTTCTCACCGATGTTTGTTTTTTCACAATATTTGGAAATACATTCAATGGTGCATTATTTGTGATTACCAAATGATGTAGCTTTGGTGCGGAAAATGACGAGGGGGAAGTTGCGGCTTCTTCCAATGCTTGTACATCACCTTGAAAATAACCATAGTTTTGAACCAAATGTTGACCAAATGAGCGCATACTACCATGCATTTGGCACATGGCTTTATCATCATAATAAAAGCATTCTGCAGCAGCTGGTTGTAAAATATTGCTTTCAAGTAGTTCCATGTAGTAATCATTTGCTACATCTTCCAAAAGCTGCATCTCTCCATTCTCTTCTTCTGTTGACATTGATGGTTTTTTCACGAGCCCAACAACGACCCATTGTTGGATCAAAATGTTCTTCTCGAAGATATAATCCTCGGGGAAGAAAGCACAGAAGATGAAGCATTGCTTGATATAAGGTGACAAGTTCTCATAAGGGAGCAAATAAACGGTCTTAGGTAGTGTTTTATTTGAGAGTTCTAGTGAAACAATAATATTTTCTAGGACCTTCTCCCACTTATCACTATGATTTTTCTCTTTAGCATTTAGGATCCTAGCAATGGTTTTGATTGAAAGTGGAAGGCCATGACACTTGTTCACCATCTTTTTACCTATTTGTTCAAAGTGTTGCATGTTCCCCTTTTCACCATCATGAAATAATAATTTACACATCAAGGCCCAACCATCCTCCTCGGACAATAATGGCAACTTATGTTTATAAATGCCCTCATGAGTTATGACACTTTCATATCTAGTTGTAACTAAGACATTGGCATTAGTGATTAAATGCATATAGTCCGTCGTCATGTCTTTTAGTACTTTTGAATCATTAACATCATTGAGAACCACCAAAATTTCCTTATCTTGAATTAAATCACCATCAAATTTATTTATGGAATTCATTATTGTATGAAAAGTAGAATTCATGTGAACATCTACCCATATCGGAGGTGGCGAATGGAATTTATCTTTAATTGTTTGGTGGTTGAAGATTTTTCTAGCTAGAGTTGTTTTGCCAATGCCTCTCTCCCCAACAATCCCATAAACATGGACTCCAGGAGAACTACTGGTGATCATTAACTTCTCCACTAGGTTTTCAGTATCTTGCTCTATTCCACCAACTAGATCAATTTCATGTTCTACAGTGGTATTAAGATTAAATAAAGTCAAACCATTGTTTAACCCTTGTTTGAGAATCTCTTCCAATCTAGAGTCAATATTTTTAAGAGTGTTATTTTGACTATTAATTTGCTGGGGGAAAAAAATCAGGAGCAGGTATACATAAATGAAGGGAGAATACCAGTGTACCTGCAGTGGTTTATCCACTCTATCATAAAACTAAATAAATAAATAAATAAATAAATAAATAACAATGTACCTCATAATCCGCCATTCTAGCCATTGTCTTCAATTTATCCTCATGCTTAAATAAATCATCACTTAAGTCTTGCAAGTCATTGGAAACAGCTCTCAAATTATGAAACAAGGTGTTGGTGGTGCCATACGGGACAATCATCATCTCCTCATCAGCATACTCCAACTTGCTGTAGGCCTTTTCTAGCCTTTCTTGTAACTTCGTGAGATCATCCCTCACTCTCGCCATTTTCTTCGTCATCTGATCCTGCAACATCCACGATATGATCCGCAACATCTTAAGAACAACGACCGGCATTATATAATGTTGAAAGGCATATATTGTTTCATCGAACGTGGGGGGTTCTGGATCTTCTTCCAGCTCGCTGTAGTTATCCAAATAGATGAAACAAACAACCCGCAACATTATAAGACCAACCAGCAACACGATAGGAACAGCATACAACATGACCAGATACATCATAACAACAAAGCAAAACATTGGTATAACAATGGACAACACAACCCACAACACAACTGAGAGCACAACCCCCAACATCATATCAACAACCCACATATTTAATAACACAATCCCACACACTCCCAATGTGTTTGTTTGTTTTAATTTGCCCTGGTGCATTAATTAATTCCATGCATGGACTTATATATATAGATTCAGAGAGAGAGGATATTATATATGTAACTTGCATGAGTGAGAGAATTTGTGCTTGCTTGTCTAGCTAATTTATGTATAAATACTTACTATTATTTTATTTTATTCTTAAAGAAATATTATAAAGCATGCATGGCTTTACTAATTTCTTTTGAGGAGACTGGGATTGGATATATACCTTGCTTTGCTTTCATTGAACTCCAGCTCCAAAGGGATCAGTGACAGAATTAAGATATTTTAATTAAATCAATTTAAGAATTAATACCTAGCTAGTAATTAATGAACTATTCATATATATATATATATATATATATATATATATATATATATATATATATATATATATATATATATATAACTTTTGTGTTATTTAATTTTTTTTTTCAATTTGCACGAGCATTGAACCCATTAATATTCATTGAGGTGAATCCCCTATTTACAAGGCAGAAATAATTTGAAATCAATACTAATACATATCTTCAATATACGACAACAACATATTTTCTACAATGAATTATAACTTTTGTCAAAAATAAAAAAATAAAAAAAATAAAAAACAAAAAAAAAGAAACAATTAATTGTAACTAGACTAAATTATATCAAAAGTATTAATTTTACAAAAATTATATAAGAGAATTTATGCTTGCTTGTGTAACACTGCTAACTTTTTTATTATTATTGAAAAACAAAGATATATATAGTAATTATATTTATCTTTCCAAAGGAGATGACATTGCATATATATATATATATATTGCTTTGCCTTTCTTTTGTCTTCACCTCGATGTAGATCTTTGTACTTGCTTTCCTTTTTAATATGATTTAACTGTAGTGATTTATAATAACAAAGCCAACCATTGGTATAACAACGGACAACACAACCCACAACACAACTGAGAGCACAACCCCCAACATCATATCAACAATCCACATATTTAATTAGACAATCCCACACGCTCCCGATGTGTTTGTTTGTTTTAATTTGCCCTGGTGCATTAATTAATTCCATGCATGGACTTATATATATAGATTTAGAGTGAGAGGGATATTATATACGTAACTTGCATGAGTGAGAGAATTTGTGCTTGCTTGTCTAGCTAACACCACCAAATTAATTTATGTATAAATATTTACTATTATTTTATTTTATTGCTAAAGAATTATAAAGCATGCATGGCTTTAATAATTTCTTTTGAGGAGACCGGGCATTGGATATATACCTTGCTTTGATTTCATTGAACTCCACCTCCAAAGGGATCAGTGACAGAATTAAGATATTTTAATTAATTAAATCATTTTGAAAATTAATACCTGGCTCGTAATTAAGGAGCTATATATATATATATTTGATAAATGTGGATAAACCACAGATTTATTAAGAGAAAGACAACAGTACAAGGAGAAACATAGTAACAGGGAAAGAGTCATCACTCACCAGAGGTGAGGAGGAACAAAAAAGGCAAAAACAGTAAAAAAAACAGACAGAGTAAGGGAGCTTAGGAGACGGAAGATGTCGTCTGACATCTCAGGCCTACTAAGACGAACAACAGGAACATCTACTCCATAGCAGTACCGATGTCTTGATCACCAGCAGAGGTGGATTCTCTAGCGCTGAGGAAGTTGAGTGGGCGCTTGATTTTCTGGGTTGCTTCATTGAGGGGTTGCTGGTGCCTATCAACTGCTGTAGAAAACCAAGAAAGAGTCATATTAGCTGACTTAAAAATAATGTTGGAATGCGGTAAAGCTTTCATTTGAAATATGCGAGCATTTCTTTCTATCCAGATACTCCACAAAATAGAGCGGGAGATGAGATCCCAGAGAATACGGTGCTGGAGGGTAAGGGAAGGCAGCCAGGAGGTCCAAAGTGAGGGGATTGAGTGTGGGAGAGAATTAAAGTCTAATGCATGAGAGAAGAAAGCCCAAATGTGTTTAGAGAATTCGCAATTAAGAAAAAGATGATTCAGGCTTTCGGTAGCGTTGTGGCATAGGACACAGGTATCTGAGATATTAAGAGAGATACACCCTTTTTTGAACAGATTTGCAAGGGTAAGAATTTTGTCCTTCCCAGCAAGCCAGCAAAAAATAGAAATTTTGCTAGGGCAACGAATCTTCCAGAAAAGTGGATAATGCGAACTTCTCGATCTACCGTCAATAAGGTATTTGTAGAAAGATTTGACAGTGAAGATACCATTTTTATCTGGGGTCCAAAAGGTGATGTCGTCCTGGTTAAGGGAACAGTCAGGAATAATTTCCATAAGCGATGAAAGCATATCAGGAGAGACTGAGGAGAACAAAATCTCCGGATTGTTTAGCTGTTGGGAAAATTGTCTGATAGTTATCCAAGGAGATGTGCATTGCGAAAATAAATTCGGCCAAAGATCTTTGAGTAGAATCCCAGAGTGCCAGCGATCATGCCAGAGAAAGGAATGTGAGCCGTTTCTGATAGATTTATTGATGCATGAGAGAAAAGCAGGTAAAATGGAGGTCGCTCCAGCCCAAAAGTATGATTTATTTCTTGGTGGTGAATGGTGAAGGATTCCGGCTGTAGAGAAGATGGAGTAATTGGCTTGAAAGATTTTGGCCAAACAACTGTTTGGGTTGCAAGATAATTTCCACCACCACTTCCCGAGAAGAGCTTTGTTGAAGTCACGGAGATTGAAAATTCCCCAACCTCCCATGTCCCGGGGCCTAGTGATCCTGTTCCAGGCGATAAGTCTGATTCTGTTGGGTCCTAAATTAGGACCTTTCCAAAGAAAATCTCTTCGGATTTTATCGATTTCATTAATAACCCAAATAGGAAGTTTGAAAACTGACATCCAGTAGAGCTGGAGCAGAGAGAAGCCGAGTTAATGAGAGAAAAGACGGCCTCAATAGAGCGGTACTTTGCTTTCCAAGGATTGAGTCTAGAAGCGAACCATGTTAGTTAGCTTAGACCGGTCTCGAGCGTCTAGGGTCTTCTCTGGGAGAGGAATCCCTAAATAAGTGATAGGGAGGCAATTCCTGGAACAATTAAGAATTCTAGCAGAAGAATGATGTGGTTGGAAGCCATAGTTTGTGGAATATAGACAGCTTTTTGTGTAATTGATGGACAAGCCAGAAGATCCCTAAAAAAGATAGAGGATAAGTTTAATGATTATAAGATCTTCTTGTCCTCCAGCAGAGAAGATTAAGAGGTCGTCCGCATATTGGAAATGACAGATGTTGAACGACTGATCTAGAGGAACACCCACAAGAACTTTAGAATTGAGTGCGTGAAAAAACATAGCGCTCAAAACGTCGGTTGCAAGGGCAAAGAGCAAGGGGGATAAAGGATCACCTTGTCTCAGGCCCCTCTTACATCTGATATATCCCTGAGTACTCCCATTAATGATAAATTGAGATTTGGCAGTACTAAGGATAACACGGATCCAAGAGATCCATTTGGGTCCAAATCCTCTAGCAGTAAGAACTTCAAGGAGGAAATCCCAATCTAGAGAGTCAAAGGCCTTTGCAAAGTCAACTTTGAAAGCATATCCAAGGGTTTTCCGTTTTTGCAAGTTGAAAATGATTTCCTGGGCTCCAATAATATTGTCTGCAATACATCTACCTTTGATAAACCCAGATTGGGTGTCGTCCACCAGTACGTTGATGACAGTGCTAAGTAGGTTGGCGAGGATTTTGGAAAGAATTTTGCAAGTAGAGTTGATTAGACTGATAGGCCTAAAATCTGTGACTTTACCAGGGGAATTATTCTTGGCAATTAGAGCGATGTTTATCCAATTTATACGCTTTAGATTTAAAGAACCTTCAAAAAAATCTCCACAGAGTTTGACTAGGGAATCCTGAAGGAGGTTCCAGTGCTTCTGAAAGAAGAAGATAGGAAAACCGTCGGGTCCTGGGGATTTATCAGGATTGAGATCGAAGACAGCTTGCTTGATTTCCTCGAGAGTAAAAGGAATTTCCAGATGAGAGAGATCAACTCTTTCTTTGTGGTCAAAGAGGAAATGCCAGTCGAAAAGAAATCTGCTGGAGATAGGGGTACCAAGGAGGGAGCGAAAATGATCAGTGAAAATTTTACCAATATGATAATTTCCATCAATCCACCTGTCTACGTGAAAGATGCGAGGAATGTGGTTAAGGTTTTTCCTGCCATTAGCAAACTGATGGAAATATTAGTATTGACATCTCCTTCTCTAAGCCAAGTAATCCTGGATCGTTGTTTCCAATATATATATTGTGTTATAAATTTCTATAAATTGGCATGTCTAATATTTTTTTTCTTCTTTTTCCATTGAACCTAGCTATTATATTGACGTGAATCCCTTAATTTTCATAAAGAACAAATAATTTGAAATCAATATATATATCGTTGAGTCTTAAACTAACACATCTCTTCAATAAACAACAACAACATATCTTCTACATTTAATTGGAAGTAGACTAAATTCATTAAATATTAATCAAAATTATATAGGAGAATTTATGCTTGCTTGTGTAAGACCGCCAACCTTTTTTTTCCCAAAGGAGATGGCATTGCATATATGCTTTGCTTTGGCCTTTGTTTTGTCTTTGCCTTTATGTCTATCTTTGTACTTGCTTTTTATTTTTTAATATAATTTATAGCTTATTTTTTTAAAAAAAGATTATATATAATTGCAATAATTTATAATAAAAATTGAGGAGTTCTTTTAGGTAAAAGTATATAAACCTTAATTCTCACCATAAAAATTAGTCATCAGATTTACATTTTTATTCAAATATATAAAGGAAAAATTTACTTTAATCTAAATGTAACTTACTGTGTTAATCAAAAGCAACTCTTGCTTAGCATTGACTTAATTAATTATCAACTAAACAACTGATTGAAAGCTTTGAAACAACTCCATCTTCTTGGATATCAAACACAAATAAAAAATATTTATGTTTATGTTGTCCACCATTAATAAACCTTTAGTTTTGTTAGATTTTTCAATTATTTTTACTTAAAAATGAGTTTACTAGTGATTTTTTAGGTGATATAATTCACTGGTCAAAGCTTTCAATGTTAGAAAGCTAAATTATTGGACAAATTGGAGTTCATGAACCTAGTTAAAAAAATTGTTACATAATTTAGAACATATATATTTCCCCAGTTTCACTGCCTCCTGAATTCATATATTTTTGTTATATTTTTATTGTACTATTTCAACAATAATCTATTTTTAATTTTTATTTTGATTATAATATTAGATGGTAGTAGAATTATAGAAATGGTCTTGTGGTGTGAGGGGTTTTGTTATGTTTTTGTGTCAGTTTGAGTCTATACTGTGTTTTCAGCTTAATTAAAGTGATTTATCTACTTTTTTTAAAAAAAATTATATAAAAGTGTATATATATATATGCTGATTTTTTATATGTTGATGATGATAGTTGAAGTATCTTTGAAAAACATACATTTACTACTCTATTTTTATACATATATCCAAACATGTCAATTGAAAAAGAAAATTAAGCATGCAGAGTTGGGTTTTGTTTTTATTTTTTAATCCAG
This sequence comes from Dioscorea cayenensis subsp. rotundata, assembly GCF_009730915.1. Taxonomy (NCBI): domain Eukaryota; kingdom Viridiplantae; phylum Streptophyta; class Magnoliopsida; order Dioscoreales; family Dioscoreaceae; genus Dioscorea; species Dioscorea cayenensis. The sequence goes on from NW_024087272.1 coordinate 19,999, forward strand.
AAATTGTTTAAAACAACATGGTTTATGAAACTCGATATCTGATAATAAGAATAATTCAAAGTTTAAACATAGTTTAGACAAGTACAAAATAAATAATTTATCAGAGATATAGTTCTCAAGTAATAATGCTATTCAAGATAACTAAAATCAAAAGAAAACCAGATTCCGGAACTGCAAATAATAATTCACCAGAAATGAACATAGGTCTTCAAAACATAATTTAAACAAAACAAAATACAAAGTGAAATATTCTAATGAAAGGATATTTCCAAATATGATTTACCGAAATTCAAAACCCAGAAATACGATATCAAAAATACAGAAATTTCAAGGCAGGACAAATATTTGTGTTTTTACAGAAAATCAAAATCAAAAGGAGCAAAGACAAAAAGTAACAAATTAAAGTGTGTGTGTCTCCAAATTCACTGTCAGTGCCAAAGGCCATTTGTTTATCCTCGGTGACAGGCCCGAGCCAAAATAACAGAAATCATTTATTTACCCTCGGTGACCCGAGACTGAATACAGATGGCCGTTGATTATTTCACCGAACAGACACGGTGCGAAACTGCAGTCTCGTTTTCCCAAAATTACTTGTCGACAAGGTCAGGGTTTAACCCCCCACTGACAGGGTTGCATATCGCTAATTTGGAGACCAAAATATTTAGACAGATTCAAAGCCAAGAAAATGGAATATTCACAGATATTTTCCAAGTATTCAAATTAAAATAAAAAAAATTATATGTATAAGAATATACCCATTTTCAAGCCAAGAATGCAGAATAAATAAATGAATAATAATTAATACACACACATATGTATATATATATGAAAATGCCAACTTCTAGCTTTGGCAGGATTCCCACATTAAGACATAAGAAATACCAAGCTTTCACTAAAACAAACATCTCATAAGAAAAATAATAAGAAATAAATATAAATATTGCTAAGGTAAAAACCATGCTTCCAACTAAGTCTAAGAGTTATTTATGCAAAACATAAGTAATAAAATGTGATGCCATTTCCAAAATAATTTCAAAGAATAATCATAATAATTTTCAGAACATTTATATAAGATAAACTCAAAATAATAAAATTTTAAATACAAGAGTTCAAGAGATTACTTACTTTGAAAATATTCTACTCCAATACACAATGTGAAGACCCAAAGCCACTTCTCAAGCGGTCCTATAACCCAAGGATTGGCAACCATTACAACTCAAGAAATAATTAACCAATCAAAACATAAAATGAACAACATAACTAGGGTTGTTGGTCTTCATCAAGGTAACTACCTAAGATCACCCAAGGACTGCAAGGTCACTTTCAAATGCAAAAACACACATTCTAAGGTTGCAGAATTTAGAAGGTGAGTGTGTTCTTCTAAGCATGCACTAATTGGCCCTTAAGCATGCTTGAAAGAAACAAGAATATTTGCAAAACAAATAATTTACAAGCATAAAGCTTGGGTTTCTAATGAGTTTAAAAAAAAACATTAACAGGTTGCAGGTTTTCATGCAAGAATATGCCCATAAAAACACTCATATGGCTGCAGGTTTTCATGCAAGAATATGGCCATATAAACACTCAAATGGCTGCAGGGTTTTCATGCAAGAATATGGCCATATAAACACTCAAATGGCTGCAGGTTTTCGTGTAAAAATAAGCAAAAATATACCTTCAAGAAGGCTGCAGTTTCATGCAAATATATGCCTATATATATTCCTTCAAAAGGGGTAAAAATCTTGAAGCAAACATAAGCATATAAACAAACAATTTTTCATCTTGGCATACAAACATGCTATGAATGGGAGGTTAAGCTTTTGATCGAGGTGGACAATCATCAATAACTATACCTCTAGGTTTGGTGACAAGTTGGCAACGACGATCTCCTCTCCGGCTTGATCACCGGTCGCTACAGTGCTCCGAAATGCTCCTCACCTTTGAAGCTCTAAGTGGAGAAGTAATGGAAACCAAGGAGATGAAGAAAGCAAGGGAGGGAGGAAGGAGGCAAGGAGGTTGAAACTTGGTTTGATAGCAAAACATGGATGTGATGGAACCCAAAAAATCCTCCGGGAATTCCTCATTCTAACAAAATTTTAACAACAAGATGACAAGGAGAAGAAGGATTAAGGGAAAAAGAAAACAAATGATTAGCATCCTAAGCAAGGTTTAATGCATGGGCGGGGTCCACATCATTATCACTAGATTTGAGAGCAACTTGACAAAAGGGAAGGGAAATAAGGGGAAAAAACAATGCTTTGATTATTCTAACTTTGGGCGGGGTCCACAATATATATGGTGTCAATGAACGGTTTCACAGAAAAGTGAAATCCTTACTTCCTTCACAGAAATCTGGGTATATATGGTGTCAATGAACGGTTTCACAGACCTCAGCCTACTAACTAGCTATGCGGAGGAATCCCTCCGCGGCCAGCTTCTTAGAGGGACTGTGGCCGTTTAGGCCACGGAAGTTTGAGGCAATAACAGGTCTAGTTTCCGGGACATTAGAAATATCTGTGGTTTGAAATCCTTACTTCCTTCACAGAAAAAGTGAGAATCATAGCACTCTAATTCTAATCATAGATGTTTGTTCTATATATATCAACGATTTGGCGTGTCACTATTACCTCTTTTAATTAGGTCTTACTTTGAATCTAACCAACTAGATTATAATGGACCAGCTGGAAGCCTGGAACCACCCTCTTTGGGGAGTGCAGTATGAGAACATTGATGACCTATGATGCAGCCCTTATAATGGCCTTTTTTTTTTAGAATGATTTTTGTTGGATTTGTTTGTAACTCTGTGGCAATATGATGTCAGGACAATGTATATAAAGAAACTTTATTTTTTCTACGGCGAACTGAAAATTTAGTATCTTGTGAGACAGCTTAATTAATGGTCTTTATTTTTTCCTTGAATAACTTGTTGATTTATAAAGAACAGGTGTATGTTCAAATAGAGAAATTAGAATTTGAGTTTAATGCAGATCCTCCATACAAATATCTGTTGCTACCCTCAACTGTGTAATAATTAATCCTCGGCTGTGCTAGTATATATGGGTCCTTGATAGAGCCTATGACACTTTCGAGGCTATCAGTGGTAAACTTGGAATGACACCAGACATTCATTCTTATAATGCTTTAATTTGTGCATTCGGAAAAGCTTAAAAAAGGTTTGCATGGCATACGCTAGCTCCAAGAGTCATTGTGTCAAATATATATATAGTTGTTTCAAATTAATAAATTGTGAGTCCAATATATTTATTAATTAAGCTGAAACATTCTTTTAATTTAAACAGACATCTGAAGCCTGATCAAATTAAGGTGTTTGAGCATCTAGTATATGAACCTGCGAGTGAAGCCTAATAAAACCACATTTGCACACTTCTTGTGGATGTCCATCTTATCAACCTAGACTAATTAAAAGATGACAATATATGGTACAAGATCTCTTCCACTCCTAATGCATGCAACCTCTTTGGCCTGAATCTTGTTTCCCTCTCTCTGTCTTTCCTCTTCTTCTCATACTCACTTCTCTTGAGAATGAGAATTCCTGCAAATTAACCCAGTTGTGCAACACCATTCTACAATGAGAACTGGAGACACCCGATCAGTCAATCATCCCTTTGGGGATCGGCGCTCAATCCTCTGTGCGAATGATGGCCTTCTCTCAGACCCTCGATGCCGCCAGCCTTATGAACGTCTTCGCCGACTGGATGGCGTCACAGCGATGGTCTAATCTCATGATGGAGGCCTCTCCCTCCCCCGGGGAGTTGTTGCATGGATCTCGTGGTGCAGATGCAGGACTACCAAATTACGCCCAACACTGTGTCATATAATCTAGTGCTTAAGGCCATGCACCAAACTCGGGAGAGCGAGGCCGCTGAGAAGCTCATCGATCGGTGAGACTCCCTCCCCTTTATTAGTATTTACTATTTAGTACTAGTTTATTCTTGAGATGCCATCCCAAAATATTGTTTTTTTTTTCTTAGCCAAATACTTGAACCAGGAAAATAAAAAGTTTGAGTCTTGTTGACATAAGAGTGAAAGTGAGAAATTTAAAGGCAAGTTTTGTTTTTTCTTAATTGAACTCTTTTAATATTCTAAACAAGCTTATGGTCAGTTTGATTCCTTTCTCTCTTAGTGCATCCATTTGCTTGCTGTTGCTTCTATCATAGTGTTTGGTTCTGGTTTTTGGAAGATTTAAATTTTGCTTTGATTTATCTACTTCACAATGGAAATGAGGGAGTGAATTGTTGTTCCTCTTTTTCTTTGCATAATTAAATAGGACAAAGAAAAATAAAGGCGTTTTGTTCATTGAGGCGGAGGGAATGGTTGCCACTGGATGAAAAATAACTAAGAAATTTCATTTTTATTTTCCAGTAGCCTAACTTTGGAACAAAATTCAAAAGAGCCAAACATTTAGTTACGGTGGCTTTGCAATTATAAATTTGGAGCATATGAAGCTCTTTGCTGTGAAGAGTGTTACTATGTTAGCAAAGGCTTTTTACTTTTTTGGGTGATTCTTTATTAATTGACGTCAGGATGCTGCAGACTGGCAGTACTGCACCAGATGATGAATCATATAATTTGGTTATTGGCCTGCTAATTACGATGAATCATATTGATTTTGCCCTGAAGTACATGGATTTGACACTGAAATCTGGGTACATGGTGTCAATGAATGTGTTCACAGACTGTGTTCGGTGTTGTGTTACTGCTGGGAGATTGGATGTATTGGCATCAATAATAGAGAAATGCAAGGTATGCATTATTAATTTGATACCCAGAGCTGGCTGTCTCTTATATTCCGTCTGTAGAATTTTACGATTCTGATATGAGATTCTCAGTAGAATAATGTGGTTGTGACTATGCATATTTTGGTCATATTTGAGAGATTGGGTCGGTACTTTTTTCTTCTCACATTTTAACTAGTTAGTTGCATAAAAGCATGCTAATTGGGTTTATCTGTCTTCCATAACCTTGAGGCCTTTCTGTTTTTATTTCTTTCAGACAACTGAACAGAACAAATCCCTGTGCCCACCGTGGAATTTGTGTAACTACATTGCCGATGTTGCATTGCAAGCAGATCATAGCAAATTGGCATTCTTTGCCTTGGAATTTCTTGCTCGGTGGATTGGTCGTGGTGAAAATGCAAGACCACCTGTTCTGCTTTCAGTAGATGAATGGTTAGTTGTGTCGGCATTTAGTACTGCTGGCAGAACCTATAATTCAACTCTATTAGATGCTGCTTGGTCAATCCTGAGGCGCTCATTGAGTCAGAAGAGGGCTCCAAACCCAGAAACTTACCTCTCAAAAATATATTCGCATGCATCACTGGGACAACTTCAACGTGCTTTTATTACCCTCAGTGAATTTGAAAATGCTTATGGAAATTGAGGTGAAGTTGAAGAGGAGCTGTTTTCCCCGTTCACCTCTTTATACCCACTGGTTGTTGCTTGTTGCAAAAATGGCTTCTCAACATTGGACTCGGTAAGAGTACTTATCGAAACCACTTTGAATTTATGATATTTATGAAAAGAATGTTGAATGTTATTTATTTATATCTAATAAGTCAATAGGTTTCATTAATTTCTTGGAGTGAACCCCTTTTCTCGTTGTATGTGAACTTCTGTATATATGCTGATAATTGCATTCTTCACCTTCATAAGATTCAAACGACAATATAGACAGAATGCTAATACTCACTAGGAATTCTCATGGCCACAGTGCAAGATTTCTAAATAGTTTCAGGGATATTAAAAATATTTGTTGTTTGAAATCCTTGTTTTCTTCACAGAAAAGTGAGAATCTTAACACTCCAGTTTTAATCATAGATGTTTGTTTTATATGCATCGACAATTTGTATATGCGAGTGGCCCCGACACTTTGGATGCGTGTTACTACTACCCCCTTTCAACGCCTTACTTTAACCAATTAGATTATAATGGATCAGCTGGAAGCCTGGAACCACCCTCTTTGGGCAGTGCAATATGAGCACATTGATGACCTATCATGCAGCCCTTATAGTAGTATTTTATGAGAATGATTTTTGTTGAATTTTTCTGTGACTCTGTGGCAATATGATGTCAGGACAATGGGTATGCAGAATCTTTATTTTTTCTAGGGCAAACTGAATATTATCATCTTGCAAGAAACCTGAATGACCTTTTTTTTCTTGACTAACTTGTCGATTTATAAAGAACAGGTGTATGTTCAACTAGAGAATTTGAGCAATGCAGATCCTCCATACAAATCTGTTGCCGCACTCAACTGTGTAATCCTTGGCTGTGCCAATATATGGGACCTTGATAGAGCCTATGAGACTTTTGAGGCCATCGGCGGGAAGCTTGGAATGGCACCAGACATCCATTCTTATAATGCTTTAATTTGTGCATTCGGAAAGCTTAAAAAGGTTTGCATGGCCTACATTCCAAGTGTCATTAGTTGTTTCAAATTAATTAATTGTGAGTTCAATATATTTAGTTTGTTCTAGCTGTTTAATTAAGCTGAAACATGTGCCATTTTACTTTTTTAACAGACATCCGAAGCCTCAAAGGTGTTTGAGCATCTAGTAAGCCTGTGCGTGAAACTGAATGCCACCACATTTACATTGCTGGTTGATGCGCATCTTATCAACCGAGACCAAAAGGCCGCTCTCTCTGTAATAGATTACACGGTACAAGATCTATTTCACTCCTAAAGAAACCTCTGCATTAATTCCAAAGATCTCTTGTGTTCATTGTTGAACAAATTTCGTACCACGCAGGTCAAGGATGGTTTGGCTCCTTCCAAAGAGACACTGAAGAAGGTGAGGAGGCGCTGTTCTCGAGAGATGGACTTTGATAGTGATGAAAAGGTTCAATTGCTCGCTCAGCAGTTTAATTACAGGATGGGGGCGAATTTCACAGGGAGATGTTTTACAATTTGGAATACAGTACTGAGTACTAGGATAAGGTAACCATAAGAGTGTCTTATAAGTTTGAATGCAAGGATCTGACACATAATTTTTTCTCATTGACTTAGCGGCTGACTTTTGCTTTCATTTTTATTGAAATAATTTGCACTTACTTTCTTGTTTGCAAGGCTACTGTGAACAATCTGCTGATCACTGGAAAGAGAGTAGTAAATGTGTAAATTACTCGTGTATTCGATTTTGACGGTTCTTATGCATGAAGATGATGTAGGATTTGGACTTTAAGGCTATTAATTTTCAAACCTATGTGGTGCTTTGTATTTTTTTGGCCTTTGAAGGATGAATGGTAGCTTCCTTTTATTTAATTCAGAATAAATCAACCCCACATTAATTTGTTATCAACATATGATCAGATTGTTTTTTTTAAGACTACTTGTTCCTTTTTTTTCCCTAAAATGGTCAATTATTTCATTAGAAAATTTCATCTTGGAGCTCTACAATTGATTCTAAGATCAAACATGTTTAGTAGTAAAATTCTCAGTATATTGGACTTCCAAGCTTGTGAAAAATGACAATGTCTTTATTGTATGTGTTCCTTATATGCAATATATATGCAAAAAAATACTAAATTTCTGGGAATATGCAGGAGGAATGCATTATTTATTATTCACACGACTGGATAGAATCAGAATGAAACATATAGATACATTATTTATACATTTATTATTTATTGCAATCTATATAAACGTGAAGATCCTCCTGCAGTGATTCACAGAGAAAGCATAGAAGTGGTAATAAGTCTGTAGGAGATACTTGGAGCACCGATGGAGGAGTTTTGCATTAACTAGATTTAGAATCCTTTTGCATTTAGAAGATGAACCACCTGCATACAAAACCTGCACTAATTAGCACCAATATACCAATATGAATATATATATATATATATATATATATATATGAGAGAGAGAGAAGTTGAAATTACCTTACAGGGATGTATATGTATGCCTCTATAGGAATGTTTGTGGAAGCAATCCAACATCCAACTTAGGACAATCATCAATCTCGAAATTGCAAGTTGCTGGGAAACTCAGAAATAATGGAGAGATTGTGGTTGCTGAAAAATGCGGCGGTTTTTTTAGTGATGCGAATCCTTCGACTTTTTCAAGGCTGTGTGCTTTGTAGATTGTGAGAGTGGCCAAACTTTTTGCATGATATGCAAGATCTTGAGGAAGGGACCTGAGCTTTGGACAGTTGATGATCTCCAGTAATTTGAGGACAGGCATCACCGAATGAGATTGATGTGTCTCCCATGTCCACTCTTCCCACACTGGCATGTCTTTCAGTATTAATGACTTTAAGCTAGGTAAATTGCTCCATGGTCTAGCGTCTAAATCGATGTGCTTTATGGACCACGCATCTTCGACACGAATATGTTCCAACAAAGGAAGCCCGTCCAACGATGGAAGTTCCGTGCAATATTTACACTTGAGCAACTCAAGGCTTTTCAATTTACCAAAACGTAAATCCATGATCCATCGAGGGAATTTTAGGCCGAAGTAACCATTGATCTTGATATGTTGGATTGATTTAGACAGAGGGTATAGACCCTCAAAGCACTCTTGCATTTCTTTCTTCTCGCCTTCTTCATATGGTTGACCCTCTCCTCGACAAGATAGCGTGAGATCAGTGAGATTAATATGTTCTGGGAGTACCATGCTATCAAGAAAATTGGGAACCTCCAAATTCACAATGTGGAGGGTTTGTAGCTTCTTTAGATTGCTAATTTCTGTTAATCTTTCGTAACTTGAGGAGTCACTTGCCACGAATCCAACGAAACTAGTCAATTGAGATAGTTTAGATATCCCAATTGGCATGCCTGTCAGTGGTGTTTGGTGAACGTCAATGCTCCTGAGCTTGTGCAATCTTGTCATACTCTCAGGGAGGTTTAGTAGACTTCCACAGTACCTGAGGATTAAGTGTTGTAGATTGATGAGATTCCCTATAGCATCTGGAAGTGTCTTGATGGGCAAACATGAGAGATTTAGGTGACGCAGGTGGAGGAGCTTGAATAGAGATTTTGGTAGGACTCTACAATCAGAGCTGCTTATATCCAAAATTCGCAAGAGCTTGAGCTTTTGGAAGAGATCTTTGGGTAGCTTGGTTATTTTAAGCTTGCTTGTGAAAATGAGTGTTCTCACCGATGTCTGTTTTTTCACAATATTTGGAATTACATTCAATGGTGCATTATTTGTGATTATCAAATGTTGTAGCTTTGGTACGGAAGATGACGAGGGGGAAGTTGCAGCTTTTTCCAATGCTTCTACATCACCTTGAAAATAACCATAATTTTGAACCAAATGTTGACCAAATGAGCGCATATTACCATGCATTCGGCACATGGCTTTTGTCATCATAATAAAAGGCATTTTGCAGACTGAATGTAAAAATATTGCTTTGAAGTAGTTCCATGTAATAATCATTTGCTACATCTTCCAAAAAGTTGTTGTGTCATTCCCTTTTCTTCTTCTGTTGGCATTGATGGTTTTTTCACAAGCCCAACAGCCACCCATTGTTGGATCAAAATATTCTTCTCGAAGATATAATCCTCGGGGAAGAAAGCACAGAAGATGAAACATTGCTTGATATAAGACGACAAGTTCTCATAAGGGAGCAAATAAACGGGCTTAGGTAGTGTTTTATTTGAGGGTTCTAGTGAAACAATAATATTTTCTAGGACCTTCTCCCACTCACTACGATTTTTGTCTTTAGCATTTAGGATCCTAGCAATGGTTTTGATTGAAAGTGGAAAGCCATGACACTTGTTCACCATAGTTTTACCTATTTGTTCGAAGTGTTGCATGTTCCCCTTTTCACCATCAGGAAATAATAATTTACACATCAAGGCCCAACCATCCTCCTCCGACAATAATGGCAACTTAAGTTTATAAATGCCCTCATGAGTTATGACACTTTCATACCTAGTTGTGACTAAGACATTGGCATTAGTGATTAAATACCAGTGCTCAAGGATATAGTCACTTATGTCTTTTAGTACTTCCGAGTCATTAACATCATTGAGAACCACCAAAATTTTCTTATGTACAATTGAATCACCACCAAATTTATTTGTGGAATTCATTATTGTATGAAAAGTAGAATTCATGTGAACATCTACCCATATCGGTGGCGGCGACTGGAATTTTTCTTTTATTGTTTGGTGGTTGAAGATTTTTCTAGCTAGAGTTGTTTTGCCAATGCCTCTCTCCCCAACAATCCCATAAACATGGACTCCCGGAGAACTACGGGTGATCATTAACTTCTCCACTAGTTTTTCAGTATCCTGCTCTATTCCACCAACTAGATTAGTATCATATTCTACAGTGGTATTAAGTTTAAATAAAGTCAAACCATCATTTAACTCTTGTTTGAGAATCTCTTCCAATTTGGAGCCAATAGTTTTAAGAGTTTTATTTTGTCTCTGAATTTGCCGTGGAAAATAGATCAGGTGCTGGTATACATGAATGAAAAGAGAATACCAGTGTTCCTGTACGTAGTGGTTTATTCACTCCATCAAAAAAACTAAATAAATAAATAAATAAATAAATAAATAAATAACAAAGTACCTTGTAATCCATTGTCTCCAATTTATCCTCAAGCTTAGATAATTCATCGCTGATGTCTTGCAAGTCATTCGAAACACCTCTCAAATTATGAAACAAGGTGTTGGTGGTGCCATATGGGACAATCATCGTCTCCTCATCAGCATACTCCAACTTGCGGTAGGCCATTTCTAGCCTTTCTTGTAACTTTGTGAGGTCATCCCTCACTCTCGACATTTTCTTCGTCATCTGATTCCACAAGGGTAGCAACATGATCACCAATATCATAAGAACAACCCGCGGCATTATAACATGAAAGGTAATTATTATATCACCAACGGACAGGCCGTATTCTATCTTTTCTTGCAGCTTCCTGTATTCATCATTATCAATCATAAGAACTAACCACAATATCATAACACCAACCCGCAACATCATAAAACCAACCCAAAACATCACCAGCAACATCATAGCAACAAAGCCAAATATTGATATAACAACGGACAACACAACTAACACAACCCACAACACAATCGAGAGCACAACCCGCAACATCATATATATATCAACCCACATATTTAATTAGACAATCCCACACTCTCCCGATGTGTTTGTTTGTTTGTTTTAATTTGTCCTGGTGCATAAATTAATTCCATGCATGGCTTATATATATAGACTTAAAAAAGAGGGATATTATTATATAGATAACTTGCATGAGTGAGAGAATTTGTGATTGCTTGTCTAGCTAACACCTCCAAATTAATTTATGTATAAATATTTACTATTATTTTATTGCTAAAGAATTATAAAGCATGCATGGCTTTTATAATATCTTTTGAGGAGACTGGGCATTGGATATATACCTTGCTTTGCTTTCATTGAACTCCACCTCCAAAAGGAATCAGTGACATAATTAAGATATTTTTAATTCAATCATTTTTGAGTATTAATACCTAGCTAGTAATTAATGAGCTATTCACACACACACACACACATATAACTTTTTGTGTTATTAATAAATTTGATGTTTAAACTTTTGTCTTTTTATTTTTTTCCATTGAACCCATTAATATTCATTGAGGTGAATCCCTATTTACAAGGAAGAAATAATTTGAAATCAATACTAATACATCTCTTCAATAAACAACAACAACATATTTTTCTACAATGAATTGTAACTTTTTGTTACAAAAAACGGAAACAATTAATTGTAACTAGACTAAATTATAGTACATATAATCAAAAAGTATTAATTTTTACAAAAAAATTATATAAGAGAATTTATGCTTGCTTGTGTAACACCACCAACTTTTTTTTTTAATTGAAAAACTGAAAAAAATATATATATAGTAATTATAAGCATCTCTTTATCTTTCCAAAGGAGATGACATTGCATATATATATATATATATATATGTATATATGTCTATTTATGTCTTTTTCTTTTTTTGTCTTCACCTCGATTTTGTACTTGCTTTCCTTTTTATTATGATTTTACTGTAGTGATTTATAAAAGTTGCGGAGTTCTTTTTCTGTAAAAATAAATAAACCTTAATTCTCACCATAGTAACTAGTAATCAAGTATACATTTTTATTCAAATATATAAATTATGGGATCATTTACTTTAATCTAAATGTAAATTACTTTGTTAATCAAAAGCAACTCTTGCTTGGCATTGACTTAATTAATCATCAACTAAACAATTAATTGAAAGCTTTGAAACAACTCCATCTTCCTAAATATCAAATACAAACAAAAAATATTTTTGTTGTTCACCATGAATAAACATTTAGTTTTGTGAGATGTTTCAACATTTTCCCATAAAAATGGGTTATAATTGATTTCTTCCGGTGATATAATTCACTGGTAAGCTTTCAATGTCAACAAGCTCAGTTAGAGAACAAATTGGAGTTTATGAATAAAAAGAAAGAAAAAAAAACAAGTATTGTTATATAATTTAGAGCATATCTCTTTTTTTGTTTTATAAAAAAAATTAGATGATACTGTTTCAACAATAATCTAATTTTAATTTTAATTTTAATTTTAATTATAATATTATATGGTAGTAGAATTATAGAGACGTGTCCTGATTTTTTATATGATGATGGTAGTAGAATTATCTTTTAAAATAATACATTGGCCACTTTATTTTTTTATACAGAAATCCAAACATGTCAATTTATTAAGCATGCTGAGATGGTATTTTTAACAAAGTGAATAAATCACTAATTAAGAAATTTATTAAAGAGTCAAATATTCAGTTATATATGATGAAAAATAAGTACGAAATTAACTTCAAGTTTTGTATGCCTGTGGCCTTACTTGGGAGCACAATTCATCAAAAGTTAGATATTTAGTTATGATGGTTTTGCAATTATGAGTTTGGAATATAAGAAACTCTTTGCTGTGAACAGTGTTACTATGTTAGCAAAGGCTTTTTACTTAAATATTAATTGAATGTTTCTTTATTGATTGACATCAGGATGCTGCAGACAGGCGCTGCACCAGATGATGAATTATACAATTTGGTTATTGGCATGCTAATTAATTATGATGAATCAGATTGATTCAGCCTGAAGTACATGGATTTGACACTGAAATCTGGGTATATATGATGTCAATGAATGGTTTCACAGACTGTGTTTTGTGTTGTCTTACTGCAGGGAGATTGGATGTATTGGCATCAATAATAGAGAAATAATGCAAGGTATACATTATTAATTTGATTCCCGGAGTTCTCTTATATTCCGTCTGCAAACTACCATGATTCTGATTTGATATTCTCAGCGGAATCTTTGGTTTTTTACATACATGCTGTTAGAAAAAGAGAGAGAAAGAGCGAAACAAGTTCTCAAGCCTTGAACAACTGTCATTCGTAATCTATGTGTTTACATATAGAAGCTTTGAACAAGTCCCCACGAAGAAAAACATTCTTCACATCAAGCTGATGAAGAACCCAACCACGAACAACCGCTATAGCAACCGAAGTGCGCATAGTGTGCATGTGGGCTGTTGGGGGCAAAAGTCTCCTCATAGTCGTGGCCATACTCCTGCTGAAAGCCACGAATAACCAAACACGCTTTATAGCGCTCGAGAGACCCGTCAGAATGGGTCTTCACACAGTAGATCCAACGAAAGGTGATGGGAATAACATGAGAAGAAAAGGGAACGAGATCCCACGTGTGAGTCTGAGTCAAAGCATCAAGCTTCTCGGCCATGGAATTCCCTTCTCAGGTGACCGAACTGCTTCCCTGTAGGTACTTGGCTCAAAGACATCTGAACCACTGGTGATAGCAGAAGCGTAACGAACATGAGGATGTAAAGTAGAACGATTGCGTAAAGAATAAGTATGAGAGGGCACCTCAGGAGCCGGATCGGTAGTAGGAGAGGTGTTAGAAATGATTGTCCGAGATGGAGGATCTGCGGGATCCCGACAGTGGTATGTGAAACTAACAGGCGGGTGAGCAAGAGGAAGTAAAGAAAGAAGGAAGACACTGCAGGAGACTCAACATATAAAGGAAGAGTGGGGTCAATAGAGGAATGAGAAAAAAGCTCTGAAGAAGGGTGAAATGATGGAGGAGAGGAAGACACGGGGGGAGCTCTCTAAGCTGAAAGTGTGTGAAAAGGGAAAGACAAAGGGATTGTGGAAGATAAGGACTCAATGGAAGAAGGAGAAGCATAGAAAGGTGCAAACTCATCAAAGGTGACATCACGGGAGATACGAATACGATGACTGACGGGATCATAACAACGATAACCTTTATGCTCAAGGTTATATCCGAGAAAAACACAAGAAACAGATTGGGCTGATAGTTTTGTTCTTCCCCTAGGTGAGAGTAAAACAAAGCAACGACAACCAAAAACTCGAAGATGATCATAGCGAGGAGGTGTTCCATGGAGACACTCATGACCTGGACTATGACTATTAAGGTGAGAGGAAGGTTGTAGGTTAATGAGATAAACAGCAGTGCTAACAGCTTCAGCCCAGAAATAAGGGGGAAGAAAAGCACCTAGAAGAAGTGCACGAGTCGTAAACACATAAATTACCAATGACAGGTGTTCAAGGCTTGAGAACTTGTTCCACTCTTTCTCTCTTTTTTTCTAACATGGTATCAGAGCCCTAGGTTCCTCCGGTCACCGCCTTCGCTTGTCGGCCATCAGTGGGAAGCTTGGAATGACACCAGACATTCATTCTTATAATGCTTTAACTTGTGCATTCGGAAAATCTCAAAAAAGGTTTGCATGACATACCCTAGCTCCAAGAGTTATTGTGTCAATATATAGTTGTTTCAAATTAATAAATTGTGAGTCCAATATATTTAATTAAGCTGAAACATACTTTTTTTAAAGGACATCTGAAGCCTCAAAGGTATTTAAGCATCTAGTATGAACCTGGGCGTGAAGCCTAATAAAACCACATTTGCACTTCTTGTGGATGTCCATCTTATCAACCGAGACCAAAAGATGACAATATATGGTACAAGATCTCTTCCACTCCTACTAATGCAACCTCTGCATTCCAATTAAAGATCTCTTGTGTTCACTATATGTTGAACAAATTTCCCATCAATCTAGGAGATCAATGCAGGTTGATTTTGCTCCTTCCAAATTAAAGAGACACTGAAGAAAGTGAGGAGGCACTGTTCTCGAGTGACAAAAAGGTTCAGTCACTTGCTTGGCAGCAGTTTAAGTACATATGATGAATGGTTGTAATTAGGAGATTAAAGGATTAGTAGTGGGTGTTATTCATTTAGCACGTTTGTCCTGGCACAGTAGGTGTTCGATAGAATGGCAGCAAGCAAGTTATTACAGGTTGTTATGATTCTGTAATGAGGGACTATTAGAATGATGATGAATAGAATGGGAGGCATCTTTGGCCTGAATGAGATTTGCAGTTGAGAATGAGAATTCCTGCAAATTAACCCAGTTGTGCACCACTATTCTACAATGAGAACTTCAGACACCCGACCCCTCCACTGGCGCTCAATCCTCTGTGCGAATGATGGCCTTCCCCGGGGAGTTGTTGGATCTCAT
>NW_024087273.1:0-16418 GCF_009730915.1 Dioscorea cayenensis subsp. rotundata
ATAAACCCCCTTATATATGAACCGATGGCCTTGATGGAGAGCTTCGACGTCTTGAAGGACCCACTCGAGCTAGGTTCACGGTGGCTTCCTTGATGCTATGACGGAGGAGGAATCGATCAAAGTTGGTGACGAAGCGCCTCCAAAGCCGCAAAAGACCTCCTCTCCAAACCCCTAGCCGTCTCACCCCTCAAGAGCCGCACAAAAGATGAGAAAGAATAGGGCAAAAGCGACTGTTTATAGGCCTTGAGATCGCGTCACGTCACGTGCCCTCACGCGCCCGTGTGATTTTTCCACGCCGCGTGGGTTGCAGAATTTCCACGCGGGCGTGGAATTTCCACGCCGCGTGAACAGTAATTTTGATACAATACTGCTACAATGAAATTGCTACAGTACTTTTCACAAAACGCGGTCCAATCACTCTTCTCTTGAGGCCACATGTCCGGGAACACGTCCATGTGGTAGGCTATAAAACTTTTCTTCATCGATGTATCTTTGAGAGGTCTTGCAATCTTCACAAAGAGAAGAAACATGAAGATGTGGCTGCCTTTGTGCCCTTCCAACTTGTGAATTGATTTGAATCTTCTTGGAAGTTGGCACACATCTCCACGTTTATAAACTCCTCTCGTGTCTTGGTCCTTGAATTGAACAAGAACTCCCAACATTATGTCTTTATAGCCCATCTTTGCTTCCTTTTTACTCTTCAAGGCATTCACAACCTATATGCATAAAAGAACACCAAATACACAATATGAGACATAAACCATAGTAAAAATGATGCTCAATGCATGTAAAACATATATAAAAATATGTCTACTCAAGCATTTATCAGTGACAAATGACGTGATTCGGCTACGACTGTTCCCATTCAGTTTGATAGATGGAGTATACTAGTGGCTCACATCCTTACAACCAGGATCGATCAAGACATGGAAAGATATGGTTGAAAATTTTTTGGGAAGGTACTTTCCTCCTAGGAAAGCGGTGAAACTAAGGCAAGAAATTTTAGCGTTTAAGCAAGAAGGGTCAGAAATATTATTTGAAGCATATGAGATATTCAAAGACCTCTTTCAAAGATGCCCCCATCGTGGCTTTGCTTCTTGGATGTGGGTTCAGATCATCTACAATGGGTTGAACTATGTAACTCGTCAACTAATTGATGCCACAGAGGGTGGATCTCTTAGCAACAAGTACCCCGATGAAGCCGAGCCACTCCTTGAATCAATGGCAAGCAATGAGTCTCATTGGGCCTCAAGAGGTGCACAATAGAAAGGGGCCATAATTTATAAAGGTAGTTCCAATGATGATCTTGCCGCAAAGGTTGACGTGTTGTCTCAAAAGCTAGACATACTCATGGGTAGTAGTTCGAAGTTAGAGTCAGTGATGAGTTGTAGCACTTGTGGTGGAGGGCATGGAGTCGCCCAATGTCCTCTTGCTAGCTCCTCCTTCACCCCAATTGAGAATGTTGATTATATTGGGGGACAAAAGCCACAAGTAAACCTTTACAGCTCAACTTATAATCTGGGGTGGAAATACCACCTGAACTTTTTATAGAATTTGGGGCAACAACAAAAAGCTGCACCACCTCCACACGGTTCCCAAATGCAACAACCAATACTGGAGAAGAGATTCACTACTGAGGATGTGATTGCCAAGTTTATGATTAACACTGAATCAAGGTTTAATAGCATAACAAGCAGTATGGATACTGCTCGATGAAGGTGAATGCTCAGCTCGCTCAACATGTCTGGGACGGTTCAATAAGATAGGCTCCATTTTTGTGGAATCTTCAAGCTTACGTGCAGTCCCTTGAGCACCAAGTGGGGCATCTTGCTAAAAGCAAACTCCGAGTGACCTTCGAGCGTCTTCATAGCAATACTGAGGAGAACCCAAGAGAGCACTTGAAGGCCATTGCCCTTAGAAGCGGGAGACAGATTGAGACAAGGGTCGAAGTTGACCCAAGTATCAAGGAAACTGGGGTAGCTGAAGCGGAAGACACCAACATAGTTAAGAAAGTTAATAAGAAATTAAGCAAGATGAAAACAAGGAAATTCCACCAAGGGGTTCATCAAAGCCATCTGAATACAAACCTCCAATTCCCTATCCAACCAGATTGAAGCAAGATAAGAAGGATACTCAATTGAGATAATTTATCAATATCTTTAAGTAACTTCACATAAACATCCTGATAGTGGAAGCTTTTACTCAAATGCCCAAGTATACCAAGTTTTTAAAATAATTTATTACAAACAGGAGAAAATTGGAGAGAGAGGGCACAGTTGCACTCACGGAAAATTGCTCGGCCATCTTTGAGAAGAAGCACCCACAAAAATTGAAAGATCTAGGAAGCTTCATAATTCCATTTGTACTTGACACGACCGAATATGAGTGTAAACTGCAAATGCACGGGTGTCGAAGTAATAATACCCAGGTGAGTGGGTAGTCGAATCCACAGGGAATAGTGCTTAGAACCACCAAGATTGCTATTTAACTAGAATGAAAATATGTTGATAGTGATGTGAAAACAAACTCAATGCAAATGAAAATAAGAAAAGATAAAGGAGGCGCAAGTAAAAGATAGGGGAGGAAATGGTTTCAAGCTAGATTAGACTATTCTTGCACAAGTTCTTTCCCTTTTCTTCTAAGTGTACAATCAATGCCGAAGGGTTCCCTCGGGTCATAACCTAGAGCTACACCAAAAGAAAGAAAACAAAGTCATAACGATGATAGAAAAAAAGATATAAAATAGAATGAATGAATCGCTAAGAAAACAAAGTGCAAAGTATCTCTAAATGCCTACTCCCCGGCAACGGCGCCAAAAACTTGACATGTCCATATATGCGTGTAAACCGCAAGTGCACAAGAGTCGAAGTAATAATCCCAGATGAGTAGGTATCATATCCACAAAGAATAGGGATTAAAGACACTTAAGTTGTTTCTTAACTTATGTAGAAGATGAATAGTGATAAGTGTGACAAAATATGAAATAACGGAAATAAAAGCAACAAGATAGAGAGCACAAGTAAAGGAGAAGGTAATGCAATCAATAAATATGGGGTACCCGGATATTGTTCCGCCTAGGATAATGGTTTCAAGTGCAAAACCCTTTATTATGCTTTCTAAGTAACTCATTAATGAGTCGTGGAGATCCTTTAATATATGGTCCCAAATCTAAAGTCAACCATGACTAACTCTATACATGTCCCGGAGGAGAAATTGAATAGCCTCTCAACCTCGCACTCGTATAGTATCGCAATGAGTTCTTGCCATTCCAAGTGATACATCCTCTTTCTAGATGTAGACCTAACCCTTTGGTCCAAGTGAAAGGTCCCTAGCCACAATTAAGCCCTAGGTGCTAAAATCACTTCAATGCTTCACTCAGTTGTCTCTATAAGTAAGCCTCAGTGGAAGGTCATCCCTTACTCCATTCACTCTACTATGACCCAAAGAGCTCAAGGAAATGGAGGTAGAATAAATCACACCGGAGGGGAAAAGGGATGCTCTGCTACCTCTCGACCCACCCTCTCAACCCTCTCCAATCTAGCTATGTCTAACTCTTGTGGTGTGTCACTCACAAGGGTAACTAACAAGAACTCTCAACCCTAGTATCACTCTAAGGGAGTATTCACTAAATCAAACATACAAGATTGGAAATCAATTAAAACATCAATTAATGAATGCATAATAACAAGGTTCAATGAAGCGAATACATCCTAGGGTTGACAAATATCCAAGTATCCACTAGGGGTTTAGCTCTCCCTGGAGCAATATACAATGGATAATGAAATCAAAAGCAAAAGATGCAATCCATGAATGAAAACCCCCTTGTGTTAATGTTGAAGGTCTTGTTGATCGGCCGCATCTTCTTAAAAGTTCCACTTATCAAACCTAGGGTACACCTCGCCAGATCGGTGCCGATGAAAGCTCCCCCAATAGCTCTCTTCTGAAGGAAACACAGTGTCGAACGCTGTCAAAGCTCTCCAAAGCCTTGCCAAAGCCTCCCCAAACCCTACCCGCGGGCGCCTCCACAGATAGGGAAAGGTGGAAGAAAAGATAGGGGAAAAGATAGAGAAATCGGGGATGAATTGCGGCTTTTAAAGGGCTGGAATCGGGCATCTACACGGCCGTGTGGATGTTCCACATGCCCCTGTGAAATCCGTGTGGATTCTTTGAATTTCTGATATTCTGCTGGCTGTGAAGTAACCACTAAAGTAAATTGCTACAATACCTGCTATAGTACTCCACCCAAAATACTCCTGAATCCACTTTTCATTGAGGCAACATAAACGGGCACACGTTTATGCCATAGATCGCTTCGCTTCTTCAATAAATGGGTTCATTGGTGAAGATTTTGCTATCAATGCACAAGTCGGGATACACAAATGTGACCGCCCTTGTGCCCCTCCAAATCATTGTAATTGCTTGAATACGTGGAGGTTGGGACACATTCACGTATCTTTGAGCCCAACTTGTGTCTTCTCGTTTGTTCCTTCCAAGATTTCATCAAATAGTGTATTCGCGACCTACTTTTGGCTTCTTTTATTAAAACATAGATTCATAACCCTACCTGCGCAAAAGAACACAAATACACATGTATTAGCGCTTAAACCTAATAAAAGTAATGCTCATTGTAAGGAATAACATTTCGCATTCTTAACACACAAGCACTAATCAGTACTTGAGGGTTGCGTTCGAGAGAATGCCGTAGTAGACTCATGAGCGAGAATCAATGTTATGCCCTATAGCATGTATTTGAAGCTTGGTCTGGATAAACTTAGACCCACGAGAATGATTTTACAATTGGCGGATCTATCAACAAGGAAGCCACATGGGATTGTGGAGGATGTAACTGTCTGGGCGGACAAATTTGTGTTTCCTATGGATTTTGTCATCATGGATATTGATGAAGATGTGGAGACACCGTTGATTCTTGGTCGGCCATTCCTTACTACCTCCAGTGCCTTAATTGACCTTAAAAGAGGAAAATTAACATTAAGGGTTGGAGAGGAAGAAGCAGTATACACTCTACCGGCGGCCATGAAACACTCATTAGACCATGATGACATGCTTTATTTTATTGATGAAACTAAACTTTTAATTTCTGATTGTGTGCATGAGGTGTTATCATTGAACCCATTGGATGAGTACTTGGGAGAGCTAGGAAATGAAGATCAAGAAGAACCTCACCTTCCTCTTCCAAGTTCTAATTTAAAGAAGCCAAAGGAGAAGGTTATGTGTACCAATGCTATAGAAAAAGAGAAAAAAGATCCAATGTTGAAAAAAATTTGGAGGGAGGTCCATGGAAGGAAGAAGAAAGGTATCACTCATTCTCATCCAACACATCAAGAAAAGAAGGTACAATCTTCACCTCCCTTTACTCATTGAAAATTTGAAATTCATTCATTGATGTCTGATAAGTGCTTGTGCGATATGAATACGAAGCGTTCATTCCTTATGTTGAGCATTACTTTCCTCAGTTTTCTACATTAATATGTGTGTTTTTATGTTACTTTTACACAGGTAGGGTTGTGAGGCCGAGTATGAAGAAAATGGGCCAATGTGGATCACAATGCACCTATTTTGGAGGAGATCTTGTTAAGGTTCAAACGCGAAGACATAGGTCAGGTGCGAGATGCTAGAGTGTGTGCCAACCTCCTCGCATTCAAGTGAGCACATCTATTTGGAGGGGCACAAAGGCAGTCACGCTCGAGCATTCTGACTTATGCATATAAGAACAAGAGCCCGGCCAACATGTACATCATTGAAGAAGCAAGTGATTCACGACGTGAATGTGTGCCCGCTTACGCTACTCCCGATTAAAGTATGGAATTGGGGAAGTTAATCGGTCGAAGATTGTAGCGAAAGCACTGTAGCAACACTGCTCACACCGGCCGAGAAATCAGAGAAGCAGAGAATCCACACGGGCGTGTGGAAATTATCCACGCCCGTGTGGAAATTCCGCACGAGCGCTGTATCGCTCCACGCCCGTGGAGTTGCCCGATTCCACCCTATTTAAAAGCCGATTCATTTCCCCGATTTTTGGTATTCTTTTCTCCATCTTTTTCCCCAACTTGTGAGAGATCTTGACTAGGGTTTCGAGGGGTATTGGCCAAGGTTTTTGGAGAGGTTCTATGGCTCCGACATCATGATTCCATTAGGAAGAAGGTTGGTAGGGGAGCTTCCATCGAGGCGTATCCTATACCGGACGAAGGAATCCTTGGACGACGAGTAGAGGACTTTCCACAAGACCATCGAGACGACCATCGAGGGGGTTTCTTTATGGATTCGTTGCTTTTACATTCGATTTCTTTGATTGTACTAAGCTCCATGGAGAGCTAAACCCCTAGTGGGTACTTGGATGATTGTGAACCCTAGGATGTATTTGTTTCATTGAACTTCTTTATTATGTTGTCAATAAATTAATGTTTATTGTGAGTTCCAACCTTGAATGCTTGATTGTATGAACATTTCCCCTAGAGTGACACTAGGGTTGAGAGTTCTTGTTGGTAACCTTGTGAGTGAGTGACACACCACTAGCGTTAGACAAAGCTAGGTTTTAGAGGGTTGAGAGGGTGAGTCGAGAGGGTACAGGACCGTTCCCTTTCTCCTCCGATGTGATAGATTCTACCTCCGTTGTCGAGTTCTTTACTGCCATAATGGAGTGAATGGTCTAAGGGATGAACCTCCGCTGGGGCCTAGTTGCGCGTGCAATGGAGTGAAGCGTTGAGAGGATCTTAGTATCTAGGGCTTAATTGTGGCTAGGGACCTTCCACCTTGGACCAAAGGGGTAGGTCTATATTTAGGAAGAGATTTATCACTTGGAATCCCTAGAGCTCATTGGAACTCTATGCGAGTGCGAGGTGTTGAGATTGTTCGATTTCTCCTCCGGGACATGTATAGAGTTAGACATAGTTGACCTTAGATTTGGGACTATGTTTGTAAGGATTTCCACGACTCACCATTGCATTGATTAGGAAGCATAATAGAGAGTTCTTGCACTTGAAGCGATCATCCTAGGTGAAGCATTATCCGAGTATCCTATTCTTTATCGATTGTCTTACCCTCTTCTTACTTTTGCTCTTTCACTTGTTGTTTTTATTGTTGAAAATTGAATCAATTTCACACTTATCACTATTGATATTCCACATAGCTAAGAATCAAATTAAGTATTTTCACTCCCTACTCCCTGTGGATTCGACACCGCTCACCCGGGATTATTACTTCGATAAGCCCGTGCACTTGCGGGATATAAGCAAGGGGATCTTGTCAATGTCGTTGAATTACTGAGGAAGAAACAAGAATTCAAAGTTCACCAGGGGTAACTTCTCACTATTCGAACCCCCATGAGGTAAGTGATACGGTACGTTAAGCTCGTGACGTTAAACTAGCGCTTCTTGGGAGGCAACCCAAGCATTCATGGGTTTAATTTCATGTTTTCATGTTCTTTGCGTTCATGTTGGTATCTTTTTGTATTTTCTTTAAAGTTTTGAATTTGACTAAGCCCATGCTCTCATTACTTTGTATAATATTATCATTGTCTAAGTGGTTGTTTACTTGTGTTCATCGATGAGAAACACTTGTTTTGGCTATGATTTCATGCATTAGATCCAAATTTTGAACCATTATTTCATGTTGGAGGTGTTTTTGGAACACTTTGTAGCCATGGCCATGTGTTTGGAGAAGTACTTGAAGCTTTAAAGCATGATTTCAAGGGCATACTGCTTTAATGAGCTCCTCATTGAGGCCATCTGCCCTAAACAAAGAGAAAAGCCTAGGGCATACAGCCTCAGTGAGGTCCTCATTGAGGCCGTCTGCCCCATCCAGAGAAAAATAACTAGGGTATACGGCCTCAATGAGCTCCTTATTGAGGCTGTATGGAGTCTAAACTTTCATGCCAAACTTGCCACCTTGTCTCTCTCTTCACTATTCTTCTTCTCCAACCGAGCTCTAACCTTCAATATCCATCAAGCCAAGGCCAAATCTTCTCCTTTCTTGTTCTAGATCATCTCCTAACCTCTTTAAGAAGTCGATCTAGTGGTTTTTTCCAAGCTTTACTAAGTGTTCTCAAGTTTTCATCGGTAAGAACTTTGATGACCTAGTTTCATTTTCTTCATTTTTTTCTTGCTTTCTTGGGATTGTTTGCAGAATTTTTCAAGCATGTAGCTTGTCTTGTGTGTTATGAACGTCATGGATATGGAATATCTTGATTTTATGTACAAATTTTTCAATTTTCATGATGTGGGGGAACTCTTGTAAATTGAATAGTGTTCATACGGCCCCCATATTGCCGTATGGACCCTGTTCACATGATTTTTTTTTTATTTTTCTTGCCCTTTTCATACCACATTTTGCATTCCTTTGGATTCCTTTAAGCCTTATATGATTTATTTTTGACGTAGGAATGCCGAACATTAGGAAATTTGCCTCCAAACTTCCAAGAAGCATAAAGCCAACTCCGAAGAACCCCACTTTAAGCTTGGTCATCATAAAGCAAAGTATGAAGTTTTGAAGACCAAACTTTTTGAGCACATTTCACTACATAAAATGTGGTATTTTGGAAACACTTGGGATAGATGAACAAGTCAAGAAGTTACTTTTACATGGTTGTTGGCGAATTTGTTTGAAATCAAAGCTTCTACCTATCGCCAACTAACCTTGGAGATTTTGAGCACTTTCAAAGCACACCAAGACCACCACATCAACAACGTCTAGTGATGACTAGTTTGACATTTGAGCATGGGCGCTTGCTTTATTTTTGTAGTTTGTTATTTTGCTTTACTTTCTACATGTGTGTTTGTTTTATTTTAATAAGTTGGGGAGGGAATGCCCTACCAACCTTGTGTAAGGCCTTCATTATTTTATCTAGTTTTTGTATTTGACTACTCCCTAGTATTTAATTTTTGCAATTTTAAGTTTTGTTTGGAATGATCATTCCCCTTTATGCCTTGCAGGGCATTAAGGGAGCTTGGTGAGCCTCTCCACATTTCATGGAAGCCGGACCCGACATGAAAAGCTTGCAACACCTTTTGTTCGTGTCACATCTCACCTTGTGCACAAGAGTAACTAGGGAAGTTCATTTTCACCCTCCTAAATTGTTTTCATTGTCTATATTAATATGCTTTTCATGATTAGTGTACATTGGGGACAATGTACAACACTAGGTGTGGGGATGGGTGTATTTCATGTATTAAGGTCAATATTTGCATGCTACTGTTACCTATGATTGCTTGTTCATTATCGTAAGACTCTTCTAGCATGGTTTAAAGATTGATGTGAGTTACATGCTCTTTTGTGCTATATTGAATCTTGTTTCACCTCTAATACTGTCTTGTGCACTGAATCTTGTGTTGATGCCCAGGGAATAGGCAACATGACAACTCTAACTCTCTTGTATGCTTAACACACAACTTTGAGAATTTTCAAGCCAAGAATTGATTGAAGGCATACTGCCCGAATAAGGAGCTCATTGACCCCGGGATGAACACTGAAGTATGAAGCTACTCACATAAGTCATATACTAGTTATGCCCTAATGAGAGAAAGAGCTATCTCATAGGATGAGTGAAAGCTACCACTCTGGTAGAAAGAGCTGCCACTCTGGTAGAAAGAGCTGCCACCTCAAAAGTGTGAAAGCCACTTTAGCAGCTGCTTTGGAAAGGGCTACCTTAGAGGATGTGTGAACCTACTACCATCTTTGAAATTTTGTTACTGTTTGTAGATAAATAAGTCCCTTGTACTTAGAAGTTACTGTTCACAGCCGCCCGAAGAAGGATGAAAATAGAGAATCCACACGGGCGTGCATTAATTCCACACGCCCGTGTGAAAAATCCATAGGGGCATGTGGATTCCCGATTCCAGCCTTTTAAAAGCCGATTTCATCCCCAATTTCAGCATTCTTTTCTCCATCTTTTCCCCTAATTGAGAGAGGGTTTTGGCTAGGGTTTTTAGAGTTATTGGCTAGGGATTTGGAGAGGTTCTACGGCTCCAACATCATGCTTCATTTGGAAGAAGGTTAGTGGGAGAGCTTTCGTCAGCATCGATCCGGCGAGGTCTATCCTAGGCGGGACAAGGGGACCCTTGGATGAGTAGAGAACTCTCCACAAGACCATTGCCACGACTATCGATGGGGTTTTCTATGGATTCTTTGCTTTTACATTTGATTTCATTGATTGTAATTAGCTTCATGGAGAGCTAAACCCCCTACTGGGTACTTGGGTATTTGTGAACCCTAGGATGTATTCATTTCATTGAACCTCTTTATTATGCTTTCAATTAATTGATGTTTTATTTGAGTTCCAGTCTTGAATGCTCGAGTGTATGAATACTTCCTTAGAGAGATACTAGGGTAGAGAGTTCTTGTTGGTAACCGTTTTGAGTGAGTGACACACCACGAGAGTTAGACAAAGATAGATTGGAGAGGGTGGAGTGGGTGAGTCGAGAGGTAGCTGAGCATCCCCTTTCCCCTCCGGTGTGATTTATTCTACCTCCATTTCCTTAAGTTCTTTGCAGTTATAGTAGAGTGAATGGGCTAAAGGATTACCTTCCACTGGGGCTTAGTTGAGGGTGCAATGGAGTGAAGCGTTGAAGTGATTTTAGCACCTAGGGCTTAATTGTGGCTAGGAACCTTCCACCTGGACCAAAGGGTTAGGTCTACATCTAGGAAGAGGATTTATCACTTGGAATCCCTTGAACTCATTGCAATTCTATATGAGTTTGAGGTTGAGAGGTTACTCAATTTCTTCTCTGGGACATGTATAAAGGTAGGCATGGTTGACCTTAGATTTGGGACAATGTATTTAAGGATCTCCATGACTTATTATTGCATCAGTTAGAAAGTATAATAGAAAATTCTTGCACTTGAAACAATTGCCCTAGGCGGAACAATATCCGGGTACCACATTTATATCGATTGCCTTAACTTCTCCTTTACTTGTGCTCTCTTTCCTGTTCTTTTACTTTTGTTATTTCACACCTTGTCACACATATCACTATTCATCATTCACTTAGTTAAGAAACAATTGAAGTGTTTTTAATCCCTACTCCCTGTAGATATGATACTCCACTCATCTAGGATTTTATTACCTCGACAAAACCATGCACCTGCGGGACATACGCAAGGGGCGCTGTCAAGTTTTTGGCGCCGTTACCGGGGAGTAGGCGTTTAGAGATACTTTGGACCTTATTTTCTTAGATATTCATTCATTCATTCTAGTTCATTTCTTCTTACTCTATCATTGTTTTGATTTCTTTTTCTTTCTTTTTGGTGCAGCTCCAAGTTATGACCGGAGGGAACCCCTCAATATTAATTGAAGGAGATCCCGAGCTTGAACGCACAATTAGAAGAAAACGGAAAGAACCTGTGCAAGAATCGTCTAATCTATCTGATTTGGAAGTAGAAGAATCTGAAAACATGGCAGAACAGAATGAGCAACAGCAGACATTATCCGATTATGTCATACCTTTAGTATTGGGGACACAATCGAGTATTGATAAG
The DNA here is from genome assembly GCF_009730915.1 of Dioscorea cayenensis subsp. rotundata. Lineage (NCBI taxonomy): Eukaryota > Viridiplantae > Streptophyta > Magnoliopsida > Dioscoreales > Dioscoreaceae > Dioscorea > Dioscorea cayenensis. Next base: position 11,491 of record NW_024087273.1, read on the forward strand.
TGTTTGTGTGATATTAATGCAAAGCATTCTTTCCTTATGTTGAGCATTACTCTTCTCGGTTTTTTACACTAATATGTGTGTTTTTATGTTACTTTTGTGCAAGTAGGGTTGTGAGGCCGAGTATGAAGGAAAGAAGCCAATGTGGATCATAATGCACCGATTTTGGAGGAAATCTTGCTAAGGTTCAAACGCGAAGACATAGGTCGGGTGCGAGATGCTAGAGTGTGTGCCAACCTCCTCATATTTGAGTTAGCATAACCATTTGGAGGGACACAAGGGCAGTCACACTTAAGCATTCTGACTTATGCACATAGAACAAGATCTCCACCAATTTGTCCGTCATTAATGAAGCAAGTGATCCACGATGTGAACGTGTGCCCGTTTGCGTTACCCCGATGAAAGCATGGATTCGGGAAGCTATTCAGGCCGTAGCAGAATATAAGAATTCAGAGAATCCACACGGGTGTGTGGAAATATTACAAAGCCGTGTCAAAATTCCACATGGGCGTGTGAAAAATCCACAGGCCCGTGTGGTCACCCGATTCCAGCCTTATTTAAAGCCGATTCAGCCCTGATTTCAGCATTCTTTTCTCTATCTTTTCCCCATCTTGAGAGAGGGCTTCGGTTAGGGTTTTAAGAGGTATTGGCTAAGGTTTTGGAGAGGTTTTACGGCTCTGACATTGTCATTCCTTAGGAAGAAGGTTGGTAGGGGAGCTTCTGTCGAGGCGTATCCTATACCGGATGAGGGAATCCTTGGACGACGAGTAGAGGACTTTCCACAAGACCATTGACACGATCATCGAGGGGGTTTCTCTATGGATTCATTGCTTTTACATTCTATTTCTTTGATTGTACTTAGCTCCATTGACAGCTAAACCCCTAGTGGGTACCTGGATATTTGTGAACCTAGGATGTATTCGTTTCATTGAATCTCTTTATTATGCTTTCAATTAATTAATGTTTATTGTGAATTCCAACCTTGAATGCTTGATTGTATTAACATTTCCCCTAGAGTGACACTAGGCTTGAGAGTTCTTGTTGGTAACCTTGTGAGTGAGTGGCACATCACCAGCGTTAGACAAAGCTCGGTTGCAGAGGGTTGAGAGGGTGAGTCGAGAGGTAAGTGCTTGTGCGATACGAATGTGAAGCGTTCATTCCTTATGTTGAGCATTACTTTTCTCGGGGTTTTACACTAATATGTGTGTTTTTATGTTAATCTTATGCAGGTAGGGTTGTGAGGCCGAGTATGAAGGAAATAGGCCAATGTGGATCACAATGCACCAATTTTGGAGGAAATCTTGCTAAGGTTCAAACGCCAAGACATAGGTTGATGTGAGATGCTAGAGTGTGTGCCAACCTCCTCGTATTCAAGTTGGCACATCCATTTGGAGGGGTACAAAGGCAGTCACACTCGAGCACTCTGACTTATGCACATAGAACAAGAGTTTCGCCAACATGTACACCATTGAAGAAGCAAGTGATCCACGACGTGAACGTGTGCCCGTTTGCGTTACCCCGATGAAAGTAAGGAATTGGGAAGCTATTCAGGTCGAATACTGTAGTAGAGCACTGTAGCAACATTGTAGTATATATTATAGCAGCACTGTTCACAGCCGACTGGGAAACCAGAGAAACAGAGAATCCACATGGGCGTGTGGAAATTATCCACGCCTATGTGGAAATTCCGCATGGGCACGTGGAGCATCCACGCCCGTGTAGTCACTGACAAGGTCCCATTGCGTATATCCCGCAAGTGCACGGGTTTGTCGAAGTAATAATCCCGGGTGAGCGGGGTCGAATCCACAGGGAGTAGGGAGTAAAGACACTTAATTCGATTCTTAGCTATGTGGAGTATCAACAATGATAAGTGTGATAATGATTCAATTCTCAACAATTAAAAGCAACGAGTAAGAGAGCAAAAGTAAGGAGGAGGCAAGGCAATCGATAAAGATGGGATACTCAGATGATGCTTCACCTAGGATTATCGTTTCAAGTGCAAGAACTCTCTATTATGCTTCCTAATCAATGCAATGGTGAGTCATGGAAATCCTTACATACATATTCCCAAATCTAAGGTCAACTATGGCTAACTCTATTCATGTCCCGGAGGAGAGATTAAATAACCTCTCAACCTCGCACTCGAATAAAGTTGCAATGAGCTCTAGGGATTCCAAGTGATAAATAGCTTCCAAATTATAGACCTAACCCTTTGGTCCAGGCGGAAGGTCGCTAGCCATAATTAAGCCCTAGATACTAAGATCCCCTCAACGCTTCACTCCATTGCACGCGCAACTAGGCCCAACGGAGGTTCATCCCTTATACCATTCACTCTATTATGGCCGAAAAGAACTCAAGAAACGGAGGTAGAATCTATCACGTCAGAGGGGAAAGGGGACGCTCCTGTACCTTTCAACCCTCTCCAACCTAGCTTTGTCAAACGCTCGTGGTGTGTCACTCACTCACAAGGTTACCAACAAGAACTCTCAACCCTAGTGTTACTCTATGGGAAATGTTCAGACAATGAAGCATTCAAGGTTGGAACTCACAATAAACATCAATATATTGAAAGCATAATAAAGAAGTTCAATGAAACGAATACATCCTAGAGTTCACAATCACCCAAGTACCGACTAGGGGTTTAGCTCTCCATGGAGCTAAGTACAATCAAAGAAATCGAATGTAAAAACAATAAATCCATAAAGAAACCACCTCGATGGTCGTGTCGATGGTCTTGTGGAAAGCCCTCTACTCGTCATCCAAGGATTCCTTCGTCTGGTATAGGATACGCCTCAATCGAAGCTCCCCTACCAACCTTCTTCCTAATGGAATCACGATGTTGGAGCCGTAGAACCTCTCCAAAACCTTAGCCAATACCCCTCAAAACCCTAGCCGAAGCCCTCTCGTAAGTTGGGGAAAAGATGGAGAAAAGAATGCCAAAATCCGGGCTGAATCGGCTTTAAATAGGGTTGGAATCGGGTGACTACATGGGCGTGGACGGTACACGCGCCAGTGTTGAATTTCCACACGCCTGTGTGGATTCTCTGTTTCTGTGATTTTCTACAGTGATTTGCTATAGTAGCCTGCTACAGCACTCTGCCAGAAATACTCCTGAATTCCATACTTTCATCGGGGTAACGCAAACGGGCACATGTTCACGTTGTGGATCATTTGCTTCTTCAATGGTGTACACGTTGGTAGAGCTCTTGTTCTATGTGCATAAGTCGGAATGCTCGAATGTGACTGCCTTTGTGCCCCTCCAAATGGATGTGCCCACTCGAATACGAGGAGGTTGGCACACACTCTGGCATCTCACACCTGACCTATGTCTTCGCGTTGGAACCTTAGCAAGATTTCCTCCATAATTGGTGCATTATGATCCACATTGGCCTATTTCCTTCATACTCAGCCTCACAACCCTACCTGCATAAAAATAACATAAAAACACACATATTAGTGTAAAAACCCGAGGAAAGTAATGCTCAACATAAGGAAATAATGCTTCGCATTCATATCGCACAAGCACTTATCAAACTCCCCCACTCTTCATCGTAGCAGACCTTTGTAGCTGACTAATCGTAGCAGTGTCATTGTTCTTGCCGCGCCATTTGGTCTGGGAGTTTTCACGGGCTCCATGCGCCCGCATGGATGCCCGTGAGGTTTGCTCGGGAATTCTCAAGTCTCGATTCATCGTAGCAAAAACATCATGTAGCAAAATATCTGTAGTCAAAAACACCGTAGCCGAGCAATCGTAGCACCGCGGTTTTTTGGGCATTTGGTCAGGAGCTTCACTGGGCTCCATGCGCCCGCATGGAGCCCGCGTGGACCCGACGGGGTATATAAGAAACTGATTTCTTCTAGGGCGAGGGAGGAGTTTTTGAGGGTTCTTCAAGCCGATTTTTCACCAATCTTTGAGAGGCAAGATTACATGTTTTTGGAGAAGGGAAATCTAAGGGAGAAGCTCGATTTGGCTAGATCTTCATCGATCTCTTCTTTGGGAGTTTGTAGAGCGAGCGAAGCCGCCCCCATTGCGGCGTCCGTGGAAGCTCTTCCACCTAGCTTGGCTTGTCTTCCTTCTTCCATTGTTTGAGGGAGTTTTTATTATGCCTTTTGTAGTTGTTTGCATGGATTTGTTGCTTGGATTTGTTTTGTATGAGCGAGTAGACCCCCAAGGTCACGGATGCCGTGAACCTTGGGGAGTGAACTGTGTATTTGGATGATTTAAGTTTGTTTCATCTGCAATTGTTTTGTTTTGAGATTCATTCTTGGTGCATTTGATGTGTTGCTTACATGAGAACTCACGAAACCAATCTGTTAGGTTGTACTTGGTAGCGTGACCATCGCCTTTGTACTAGAACACACCAAGTTTGGAAGGGATTCATGTACGAATACGCGTGACCATCGGGTATTCTGCACCCTCCACCATTAGGGCTAGACCGAGTTGTGTTCCGGCTCTAATTAGGGATTTCCCACTTGTTAATGCAATCGTGTGAGGATTTGATCGGAAGAAATTTCGTGTCAATACTTATACCGGATTAGGGGTCAATGGCCGTGACCATCGGGTTGACCTAATCTAGGAAATCTCTAGGTCCAAACCTTCAATTGCATGACATTCTTAGCATCCTGTGCACTTTAGTAGCCCCTAGGAATCCGCATCCGTGACCGTTCCTTTCCCTCGATTTTTATACCCCTCTCCGTATTTTTAGTCTCCACTTGTAGTTATCTTATTCAAATTAATAGATTAGAGAAACCTTTTCGAACTGCATCGGCTAGACAATAAGCGAAGAGGAAGTAAGGGTAGATCCTTGGGCCCGAGGGAATACGACCCTCTCGTGCTCGCCACGAGAGGTATTACTGACGACTCCGTGCACTTGCGGATTGCACTCATCATATTCGTGTCGATAGTCTTGTGGAGTAGCCTCGTCCCACTC
>NW_024087274.1:0-8325 GCF_009730915.1 Dioscorea cayenensis subsp. rotundata
TTTCTAGGATCCTATTTTTATATAGAAGAGCTTTTGTTGAATCCTAGTTCTCTCCTCGCGCCCTCGCCTGGTCACTATTTCTCGGCTCCCTCAGCCGGCTCAGACACCAAGCATTTCGTGAGAACTAGCCACACGATATATATATATATTGTCACACCCACCCCTTCTACCGAGGTAAATGTGGCACCCATCAGTTAAAATTCCCTTTTTAACTGAAAACCGATACACTCGCTTTTAAACAAAAAGTGCACTCCACAAATCACAGCTCATAATTTTTCACCAAGTACATGTTCAAATACATAAATACAATAAATATAATCACTCTAATTTATGCACAACCGCTACAAGATCACGACACCAATAACAAGAAAAAGAAAGAGGGACCCACTCGCATCCCTCGGACTCAACCCCTCGACTAGCTCTATCACCTGATCAGTGCAATCTAGGGTCTCGCCTCCCGCAACTTACAAAGACATCTGGGCATGGTCGGTAGTGGCTTAATAATTTCAAATACTAAAAATACAAACAGAGTATAAAGTATATAAATACCAACTTCTCAAATAATTTTTCCAACTTTTCCAAAAATAATGTAATTCCTAGCAAAAATACGCCTTTAAAGAACTTTTGAAACATAAACTCATCATAAATCAATATCAAATCAATTTTCTAAGAGATCCAAATTGTCGCGAGAGATCGGCCTCCTAAGAGCTGGCGTACTAGGCTTCACTTCATCACAACCCAAAATAACAAGTAATATAAAAATTCATTCTCAATTCCACGCACCAAAACTCTCCCCACTTAGCGCTGTCAGCGACTAGGTTAGGGAGCCGCCAAGGTCTCGCATTCCTCGACGCCAGCCCACTCCGTCCCCATGTGGGCGACTGCGATCCCTGACGAGTAATCCAATCGTGGCTCCCACGCCCCACCCGATCCGACAAATCAACACTCGTGTCCACCACGCCACCTCTAAAGGCCTCGCGGAACCCACTCATCGCAGAGAGTGGGCGCACTTACCGGCCACCATCCAAACCAACACGTAGACGCAAAGAATAATACAAACCGTGATAAATCACATCATATGATCCTTATCCAAGACAAGATTCACATCACTGAAAATAAACATCATTTCCACTAAAAGCCAATGTCAAAAAGTATAACAAACGCATAAAACCAAGAAAATCCAGATCCACGATACCATTCCTATTCCGTGAATGAAAAACCAATTCCACAAATATTGCTTTGGTAAAACATTTTAAATGCTCACATGATTTCACAAATCATTCCAAATCAAAAGCATATATAACCATCAAAATAAATACATGAATCAATAATTAAATCACATATATATGATATTTTCACTATTCACAAATACGTATAATTATACGGAAATCGATGTATCAATACGATTGTTAGGAACATCAATCAAGTAAGTAAATATACTGATACCCTCAACATTATACTCAATTAAAACATGATAAAAGAAATACTTAAATAATTATTTTCAAAATATTACCATTAAATAATTATTTCAAAATAATAATAATTAATCAATTATTTAAAATAATAGCCACTCACTAACTCACCGGTGTCCCTGGGTTCCTTCCTAGACCCGAACTCCCTCCCAAGACCGAATAACACCTAACAAGTAATAATATAATAAAAAATAAATATCACATTTAAACCCAAATAAAAATACAATAAACAACACTAGACTCTATCGGCTCCACTCACCCAACCTGCTAAAAACCCCGACCTTGCATTATCCAACCGGCTTTCAATTGCACTTAAACCAACTCAATTTAGACTAAACACAGCTTAAACCAATCTCGAACCAATCTCAATTCCATCGAACCAAGCTCAATTGCGACTGAACCAAGTCTTAATTAGCACTGAACCAAACTCAATCAAACTGAACCAGCTTGAACCAACTCAATTCTTATTCAAAAATCCATTGAACCAACTCTGGTTCAGCCTCAAAAACCCTCAGCCCAAATCAACTGAACCCAAACCCAAACTATCTCAACTTGATCTGACTCGCCCAACTTAACCAAATCAATTCAACTCAACCAAATCAATTTCAACTTTGTTTGATCCAACTAAATCAATTTTGGTTAAAACCCAACAAATCAATTCAACCATCTTCATTAACACCTTAATCATCATCATCATCAACTTAATTAATCAAACCAAACCCTAATCTCTGCCACATGAATTCCCTAGAACCTCATCTCCATTTCAAGTCGATTTTTTCAACTCGAATATGCTGCTTTCTCAAAACAATTTCATACACTCATCATCTACAATAATTAAACATGCTTTTTTTCAACCCAAATAAATCATTTTTTTCTTCATCAAATCCACCAAATACACACACACATACATTCAAGTATACCAATAAATAAATCATCACAATACTTTACCAAACAATACTTCATCCTATTCTCCCTCCATCAGCACAAAAGCTCCATCACTCCCATTTTAACTCACTGCCATCGTAGTAGTGAAAGAATGCAGGGAGATGTAAGCAAGATGTAACACTCAAGAGTCTAGATTTTTTTCTCCCAATGAAGCTTTTTCAGCCAAATTTTACATTTAGTCCCTCAAAACTTAACTTCTTACAAGTCAGTCCCTGCAAAAACTCATCAAATGGTCCCTCGAAGTATAACACAATATTTCAAAAAGGTCCCTACCGCCTTTACCTTTTTCAAATTCTTGGTTTCGTAAATATTTTTTATATCAATCCTTCTTCTATTACTCTTTAACCCAAAAATCTTTTTAAAAACTTTTACACTTAAGTCCTTGTTCTGCTCCACTTGGGTTTCTCAACAAGATTACTCGAGAAAATTCTCATCGCAACTCGTAGTAATACCCCTCGAATATATTTTCCAACGAGACATGTAAAGCGTTCGTAGTATACAATCCTTCTTAAGAAAAATTTCGTCCCTCGAAATTTCCTTAGCATGTATAAATATGATATCACCGAAGTTCACTTGTTCCAAACTGCTCTCTTGTTCCAAACTGCTCAACAAAGAATAACAATACCGTGTCAGGACGTCCAAGTATCTCGATGATCAAAGTGAACCTCGATTCCTCTTATACGGTGTTATACACTGATACAACACTCTTCTCACGTGTTACTCTGGCTTCCTCACTTCCAAAACTCATACAATAAAATAATCTTGTATTTTCCACAATCTAGAAGAAAAGCAACTTCTTATTCATAAGTAGCAATACACCATACTGGAAATACACAGGTAGAATACAAACATCTGCTAAGCACATAGCGGTAGTACAAACAAAGTTATTCCACTATTCACAAGTCTCATATAACCATCGAACCTCATCCTCGTCTCATGGCTTCGCGATTCAACCTTTCTTGCCCCATCAGCTCAACCGCCTGCACCATAGTTAAGGACTACACGGCATCATCATACGCCGCAAACTCCTTAGAAACCCATACCCTCATTCTCACTCGCATACGACTCTCGCCCAGGCGAAAACGCTCCATGTAGATATTCCCACCAAGCAACTATAGAGCTAAAATCTCGGTATTCATAGTTACCACATAACGAGCTTCATGGGACATAAACATCACCATCGCCGCTCTGGTTACCGTGTGCATAATAGAACTAGAAGATGTCGAGGCAACAAGAGTAGAGCTAGAGGGTACTTGAGCAAAGCATATGGGTTTCCATCTCTTCTCCCTCATTCTGCTCCTCCCTCTCCTCTCTCTCGCTCCTCCATTTCTCTTCTCCTGCTCTTCTTCCTCTCTCATCGCTTTCTTCCAGAAATATCTCTACTCTTTCTCTACTATACTGGAGGAGGTCCTCGCCCCGCTCGTCCCAAACGCCTTGGTTCCATTACTAAAAATCCTAAAGACACTCAAAAATTCCAATCGATGAAAAACGTAGTCCCGATCTTCTTATCTATTTAAACACAACTAAACCACACTCAGAGGAGCTGGCCATAATTCATCCAAAATCCGACAAATCAAGCTCGAATCAATGTCGCATCGTAACACACCTTTTAAGAATCAACAGAAAGGTGATAAAGAAGACTGGTTACTCACAGGCTAAACCCCTCATATCTTAAACACATGTATGTCCAAAGCATCTTTCGAATCACAATGCAAATCAACGCGGTGCACCAACAAAGAGAATGCCAAATACCCTTCTTTGGCAACTTTAAGTTAACTTATTTTGGATAAAACCAATTCCAATAAATATCTCAACCCGCGATCGATTACAAAGCATCGCTCACTCTCTCGCCTCAAATATCAAAAACCTACTACCAACCTTATTCCCAATACGCAACTTAGGTTTTGAACCGGATCGAGACTCTTAATACTTCTATCGGGCCCTTAACTCTCTCGTCTAATCCCTACTAAACCCTCTAAGTCTAGACACGACTTAAACTTAGGCTCGCATCACAACCCGCGGATCTCTACCAACTGCGTGGATATCTCAACCTACAGCTCTGATACTAAAAGATGTCACACCCAATCCCTTCACCGAGGTAAATGTGGCAACCCATCAGCTAAAAATTCCTTTTAACTGAAACCCGATCACTGCTTTTAAACAAAAGCGTACCTACAAATCACACGCCTACAATTTTTTCACCAAGTACATGTTCAAATACATAAATACAATAAATATAATCACTTTAATTATGTACAACCGCCACAAGATCACGACACCAATAACAAGAAAAAGAAAGAGGGACCCACTCGCAATCCCTGACTCAACCCCGACTCAGCTCTCATACTCGATCGTGCAATCTAGGGTCCCGCCTCCCCGCAATATTCAAAGACATTCACTTGGCTCAGAGTGGCTTAATAATTTCAAATACTAAAATACAAAACAGTATATAAAGTATATAAATACCAACTTCTCAAATAATTTTCCAACTTTTCCAAAAATAACGTAATTCTAAAGCAAAAATACGCCTTTAAAGAACTTTTTGAAACATAAACTCATCATAAATCAATATCAAATCAATTTTTCTAAGAGAAATCCAAATTGTCATGCAGAGACCCGCCTCCCTAAGAGCTGGCTAAACCTAGCTTTCCCCCTCATCACAAACCCAAAATAACAAGTAATATAAAAATTCATCTCAATTCCCACGACCGAAAAACTCTCCCCACTTCACGCCGTGGCTGACTAGGTTAGGGAGCCGCCAAGGTCTGCGATTCTCGACGTCTGCCCACTCGGTCCCATGTGGTGACTCGGGATCCCGATGAGTAATCCAATCGTGCGCCCACGCTCCCACCCCGATCCTGGACAAATCAACACCTCGTGTCCACCACGCCCACCTCTAAAGGCCGGCCCTGGGAACCCACTATCGCAGTAGTCGGGCGCCTTAGCCCGCGTCACCATCCAAACCAACATGTAGATGACGCAGAATAATAAAACCCAGATAAATCACATCATAGGATCCTTATCCAAGACAAGCATTCACATCACGAAAATAAACATCATTTCCACAAAGCCAATGTCAAAAGTATAACAATGCATAAAACCAGTAAAATCCAGATCCATGATACCATTCCTATTCCAGGAATGAAAACCAATTCCACAAATATTGTTGGTAAAACATTTTAAAATGCTCACATGATTTCACAAATCATTCCAAATCAAAGCATATATAACCATAAAAATAAATACATGAATTGAATAATTAAATCACATATACATGTATTTTCACTATTCACAAATACGTATAATTATACGAAAACTGATGTATCAATACGATTGTCAGGAACATCAACAGCAAGTAAATATACGTATACCTCAACATTATACGCCAATTAAACATGATAAAAAGAAATACTTAAACAATTATTTTCAAAATACTAGCCATTAAATAATTATTTCAAAATAATAATAATTAATCAATTATTTAAAATAATAGCCACTACCAACTCACCTGGTGTCCTTGGGTTCCTTCCTAGACCTGAAACTCCCTCCCAAGACTGAATAACACCTAACAAGAATAATATAATAAAAATAAATATCACATTTAAACCCAAAATAAAATACAATAAACAACAATAGACTCTCTATTGGGCTCCACTCACCCAACCGGTTAAAACCCGACCTTGCATTATCCAACTGGCTTTCAGTTGCACTTAAACCAACTCAATTTAGACTAAACACAGTTAAACCAATCTGAACCAATCTCAATTCCATTGAACCAATCTCAATTGCACTGAACCAAGCTTAATTGCACTGAACCAAACTCAATCAAACTGAACCAGCTCGAACCAACTCAATTCTTATTCAAAAATCCATTGAACCAACTCTGGTTCAGCCCCAAAACCCTTAGCCCAAATCAACTGAACCCAAACCCAAACTATCTCAACTCGATTTGACGTGCTCCAACTTAACCAAATCAATTCAACTCAACCAAATCAATTTCAACTTGGTTTGATCCAACCAAATCAATTTGGTTAAACCCAACAAATCAATTCAACCATCTTCATTAACACCTTAATCATCATCATCATCAACTTAATTAATCAAACCAAAACCCTAATCTCGTGCTACATAGAATCCTAAGAACCTCATCTCCATTTCAAGCGATTTTCAACTCGAATACGCTTTTCAAAAACAATTTCATACACTCATCATCTACAATAATTAAACACGCTTTTTCAACCCAAATAAATCATTTTTTTCTTCATCAAATCCACCAAATACATCACACACATACATTCAAGATACCAATAAATAAATCATCACAATACTTACTAAACAATACTTCATCCTATTCTCCTCCATCAAGCACAAAGCTCCATCACTCCCATTTTTAACTCACGCCATCTGTAGCAGGAAAGAATGAGTATGAGACGGGTAAGCATGTAACACTCAAGAGTCTAGATTTTTTTCTCCCAATGAAGTTTTCAGCCAAAAATTTACATTTAGTCCCTCAAAACTTAACTTCTTACAAGTCAGTCCCTGCAAAACTCACAAATGGTCCCTGAAGTATAACACAATATTTCAAAAAGGTCCCTACCGCCTTACCTTTCAGTCCTTGGTTTTAAATATTTTTATATCAATCCTTCTTCTATTACTCTTTAACCCAAAATCTTTTTAAAAACTTTTACACTTAAGTCCCTTGCTTTGCATCCACTCGTTTCTCAACAAGATTACTCAGAGAAAATTTTATCAGAATCGTAGTAATACCTCGAATATATTTTCCAACGGATATGTAGATGTTCAGTAGATATATATATATATATATATATAGAGAGAGAGAGAGAGAGAGAGAGAGAGAGAGAGTCCCCGAGAGAGACACAAACTAGGGTCGACCTGTGCCCTAGTTTCTCTTCAAAGCCAAACGAGAGAGGGGTGATGGTCGGAAGCGGTGGCTGGTCGCGAGGGAGGGAAGCAAGGCGTGAGCACGTAACCACACGAGAAAGAGAGAGAGAGAGAGAGAGAGAGAGAGAGAGAGAGTCCCACACGAGAGAGACACGACCTGTGCCCTAATGTTTATTTAATATTTTTTTAAAATTAAAAAAATAAAAAGAATTCCATATCACCAGCTACATCAGTCGTGTGGCTGGTGTCGTGTGGTTTCTTCGCTCTATATAGCATTACTCACTTTTAAACCTTTGCATCCGGTTCTAAATCATATTTTAATGTCTTTTTCCAGCTTTTAGATTGATCTTTAGATTGATCTCTACTAATTCAATCATGTCTTTGTTCCCAAAATTGGATTAAAATCATTGTTTCTGGTTACGCATCTATGATTCTATCCCATCACTACCATTTTTTATTTTCAAATTTAAATTGGTTTCAACTTAAAAAGTCATGTTTTTGCGGTACAGTCAAAGCCGAACTGATCTGACAAATATAATAGAAAAAAAAAATCAAAAATCGATCATGAGGTCGGTCTGATTATATTCTTTAATCCGGGCTCTATAAGACCCGCTTAAAAATCAAAAAACCCGATTGGTTTAATTGGGAACCGATTAAATCAACCAATTAAACTGGCCGAATCTAATAAGTAACATGTAAAAAATAAAAAAATAAAAAGAGTGTGAACGATAAGCATTGGCATTCAACAGAGATAAAGAGGGAGATAGAGGAGTGAGAAAAACATATAAGAAGAGGGAGAAACCTCATAGAGTAGTGAAGATGAAGATGAAGATGAAGCAACGGGAGGGAGTGGGGCTTTTCACTTTCAGCTTCTATGAGGTGAATCAACGGGAGTCATGATAATTTTTTTTTATTTGTTTGCGAGTCCCGAGAGGTAATGATGTTTTTTGTTTTTATATTTTTTATGTTTTTTTAAAATATTTTTATAGTTTCAACAAATTAAAGA
>NW_024087275.1:0-15826 GCF_009730915.1 Dioscorea cayenensis subsp. rotundata
TGGACCTTTCACACGCCCGTGTGGAATTTCCACACGGGCGTAGATAATTTCCACACGCCCGTGTGGGTTCTCTGAATTCCAATTTTCTCGGCCGGCTGTGAACAGTGTTTCTACAGTGTTATGCTACAGTGTCCGAGCCTGAATGGCTTCCTAAATCCATGCTTTCATCGGGGTAATGCAAACGGGCACACGTTCACGTCGTGGATCACTTGCTTCTTCAATGATAGACAAGTTGGTGGAGCTCTTGTTCTATGTGCATAAGTCGGAATCCTCGAGTGTGACTGCCCTTGTACCCCTCTAAATGGATGTGCCAATTTGAATACGAGGAGGGTGGCACACACTCTAGCATCTCACACCCGACCTATGTCTTCGCGTTTGAACTTTAGCAAGATTTCCCACAAAATCGGTGCATTATGATCCACATTGGCTTCTTTCTTTCATAATTGGCCTCACAACCCTACCTGCACGAAAGTAACATAAAAATAGACATATTAGTGTAAAAACCCGAGATGAGTAATGCTCAACATAAGGAAAGAATGCTTCGCATTAATATCACACAACCACTTATCAGAGTGACACACAACGAGAGTTAGACAAAGATAGATTGGAGAGGGTTGAGATGGTGAGTTGAGAGTTAGCGAAGCGTCCCCTTTCCTCAAGTTTTTTGCGGTCATAGTAGAGTGAATGGGCTAAAGGATGACCTTCCAGTGGGGCTTAATTACGGGTGCAATAGAGTGAAGCATTGAAGTGATTTTAGCACCTAGGACTTAATTGTGGGCTAGGGACTTTCTACCTGCACCAAAGGGTTAGGTTTACATATAGGAAGAGGATTTATCACTTGGAATCCCTAGAACTCACTCAATTTCTCTTCCGGAACATGTATATAGTTAGGCATAGTTGACCTTAGATTTGGGACCATGTATTTAAGGATCTCCACGACTCATTATTGCATCAGTTAGAAAAGTATAATAGAGGGTTCTTGCAGTTGAAATGATTGTCCTAGGTGGAACGATATCCGGGTACCCCATTTATATCGATTGCCTTACCTTCTTTAGTTATGTTCTCTTTCTTGTACTTTTACTTTTGTTATTTCACATCTTCTCACACATATCACTATTCATCTTTCACTTAGTTACAGCAATCTGCACAGTTCAATGGTTTGGCCGATGAGGATCCAAACAGTCATATAGAGAACTTTCTCGAGGTGTGTAATATGTTTAACATAAATGGGATGACGGATGATGCCATCAAGCTGAGAGCCTTCCCTTTTTCTTTAAAGGGGAAAGCAAAGCAGTGGCTTATACTCATTACCTAGAATATCGATTACCACATAGGAGGAGATGGTAGAAGCTTTTTTGGCCCGTTATTTTCCTCCCGAAAAATCTGCAAAGCTTAAGAGTGAGATCTCGTCCTTTGTACAGTTAGAATTGGAGTCTTTATTTGAAATGTGGGAAACGTCCAAGGAGCTCCTGAGAAAGTGCCCGCAACACGGATTCATAGAGTGGATGATTGTTCAGACCTTTTACAACGGGTTGAATCTGAGTACAAGACAACTCTTGGATGCGGCAGTAGGAGGTACCTTAGGTAGCAAGAACCCCGGTGAGGCCCGTCAACTAATTGAAAAAAAGGTGTTAAACAGCTACCAATGGAATGCTAGGGAGAAGAAGAAGGTGGCCGGCCTCCATGAGATAGATGCAGTAACCTCATTGACGGCTCAAGTAGAATCATTGAGTAAGAAGTTAGATCTCCTAACTTCGAATAGAGTAGCGGTCGTGACTACTTGCACCGGGTGTGGTGGAGGACATGCTCCCTCCGATTGCCCGATCTCTATTGGTGATGCATCTTCGGTTGAGAATGTTGATTTTGTAGGTAATGCTATGAGGATTCAAGGAAACCCATACAGCAACACCTACAATCCGGGTTGGAAGAGTCATCCAAATTTCTCGTGGAGAAACCAAGGTCTACAAAAGCCATGGGGCCACCAGGTTTCCAACAACAACAGCAAGCCCCAAACATGGAAAATACAGTTTCAAGTTTGGAGACCCAGATGAACGATTTGAAGAAGGCCTTAACAAGGTTTTTGCAATCATCTGATACAAGGTTCCAATCAGTTAAAGCTACACTTCACAACCACACCGCCTCTTTGCATAATCTTAAAAATCAAGTTGGGCAGATTGCGAAGTCCTTATCGGAATGGCCACAAGGAAGCTTGCCGAGTAACACCGAGACCAACCCTAAAGAGCATGTGAAGGCGATCACTTTGAGAAGTGGTCGTCAGGTTGAGGGTAAGCTTCTGAGTGAGAACCCCAATGAACACGCACCCAAGGTTATAGAGGTTGAGAAGGGAGCAAGCAAAGAGAAGGAGGTGGCACCCCAGCTTTCAAGCCAAGAATGCCTTATCCCTCTAGATTTAAGAATGACCAAGGGGATGAACATTACAAGAAGTTCCTAAGTTTATTCAAACAACTCCACATCAATATTCCTTTTGTTGAGGCATTGGCTCAAATGCCTAAGTATGCAAAATTCTTGAAAGATCTGTTGACCAACAAGAGGAAGTTGGATGACAGTGCTTCAGAGATCTTATATGTTCTTGCTCGGTGGTGAAGAAGTGGCATTGGCGGACTCAGGGGCCAGTATCAAGAAGAAAGACCCGGGAAGTTTCATCATTCCGTGTAACATTGGCAATTTGGGTGATGAAATGGCATTGGCGGACTTAGGGCCCAATATGAACATCATGCCATACACCTTCTTTCAGAAGCTAGGCTTGGGATAGCCTAGGCCCACTCGGATGACTTTGTAATTGACGGATCGAACAGTGAGACATCTGAGGGGTATCATTGAAGACGTGCTTGTCAAGGAGGACAAGTACATATTTCCTATAGACTTTGTGGTGGTAGACATCTATAATGATGCGGATGTACCCTTGATACTTGGGAGGCAGAGAGTTAACATTGAGAGTTGGAGATGACATGCTCACATACCGCCTTACTGAAGCCATTCGGCATTCTCTTGATTTCGATGATACTTTGTATTTTCTAGACACTACTGATGAGATTGTTGATGAATATATGCAGGAAATGTTCAATCCGACCCGTACGAGGGTTTGTTTGACCAAGAGGTGGATAATGAAGGAATCATAATTCTTGGTAATGACGAAAGGGAAGTATTTTTCGTTCATAAACCCCCGTGAGGTAAGACAAGGTACATGAAGCTAAGTGACATTAAACAAGCGCTTCTTGGGAGGCAACCCAAGTGTTTACTATTTTTTTAATTTTGTAGTTTAGTGTTTGCTTGAATAAATTATTGAGTGTTGGTGTCTTGATTTGTAGATGCTTTTGCTGTGATTTTCTAGTGGACTTGTAATTTCACCATGTGTTTTCATGTGAATTTGACAAAGTTTTGGTCGTTTGAGCTATCTATCATGTTTCTCAGTGGTATAGTTTGCATATTAGGGTAGGCTCTGAGTGTGTAAACATGTTCAAAAATTTTCTACAGAGCCTGTAGAGTTTTCTAAGTTATCCAGAGAAAACACACGGGCATATGGAATTAACACACGCCCGTAATTTTATATTGCAAGCTCATCCAGAGAAGGCACAAGGGCGTGGACTTACGCTTGTGAACGACCTTTGTGATTCTCGCACACCCGTGGGTAATTTCTGCACGGGTGTCTGATTTCCTACAGGGACTTGGCAAACTATTCCGAGAGCACACATGGGCGTGGACTAGCCCCTGTGGGAGAACTTGTGAAATACACACGGGTGTGGGTAATTTCCACATGCCCGTGCGGATCTCTGCTGACGAGCTCTCTCCATCCCAAGAAGACACAGGGTCTTGCGGGTGCCCCTGTGAGTTGGGCTTGTGAATGCCCACGCCCGTGCAGAATTTTCACACGGGCGTGTGAAACACTTAGTGATTCTTCTAGATTGAACAGAGAAGCCACACGGGCGTACGACAGAACCTATGGGTTTGGCACATGGGCGTGGGTATTTCCCACATGCACGTGCGGCTGCATTCGGAGAGGTTGAGTGTTTTCCTGAGAGCGCACAGGGCGCGCGTCTGCCCCTATGAATCTCTTAGGTGGAGGCACACGGGCATGTAAAATTTCACATGCCCGTGTGGTTTTTGAAGGTATTAGAGAGCTACGTTTCTTCTTTATAAACCGTTCGAGCTTTACTCATTAACAGACCTCCGAACACTCAAGAAACATTCTTCGACCTTCTCTCGATCTCCTGCTGTCTATTTTGCGTCGATTGTTTGAGCTTCTCGCCGATTTCAGGTGTTTTAGCTTCATCTCATCGGTAAATCCTTGTTTTAACTTGTCGCTACCCTAAGTCGATTCTATTCGATTTTTCTTTGATTAAACTGGTGAATGTGCCTCGTTTTCATGCTAAAATAACTGTGATATGATTTTAACGAGCTCTAGAATGGAGGAAGAGGTGTATTCGTGGATTTTGCCACAAAGGGCCTTGCGGTTTTCATGCCCCGTGAATCCACACGGGCGTGTGAAATTTCCACACGACCATGTGGATTCCTGCATTATTAAGTTGTGAATGAATTTGATCGATTCCTTTTCCAATACATGCAAGTATGGCTCCAAGATCGAAGAAGGCAGCTGGTAAGCGTCCTAGAGAGCCTACTCACGAACCAGAAAGCATGGAATTTACACTTCATGAACATCAAGCTCGATTTGAGCGACTAGTGAAGCTTAAGTTCAATCAGACACGAATCCCGGATGTGAGCTCCCTTAAGGAGATACAGTTAGCATATGAAATGGCTGATGAGGTCGAGGAGTTACTATTGGTGGGTAGTTGGCGTAAGTTATTGATTATTCGTGACCCTGCTATTCGCCTACTCACATTAGAGGTGCTCGCTTCATTTGAGTTTGACCGCTCTTATGCTCATTTCAATAGCGTTGACGCCATTCAGTTCAGGGCTTTTGTGTAGCATAATAGTATGAGTGCCACGCAGTTCTCTATTAGGCTTGGTTTATATGATGAGGGGTTTATTTAGACGGAGGAGTATGAGGATCTGCTAATTGACATTACATGAGGCTTAACTCTCCAAAAAGCATACAAAATACTATGTGGTAAGGGATGATATGAGCTAGGAGTGTCTAATGCTTCATGCCTTTCTTGACCTGGTTACAGATATCTTCATGCCATCTTGAGTAGGTCAGTGAATCGTCACGACGACAGTACAGGAGTCCTAAGCAAGCAGGAACTTCTATATTTATACTCTATGGTATAAAATGAGCCGATTCATTTAGGACACATCTTAGCGGAGTATCTGAAGCACCAAGGACAATATCCTAGGCTTGGTGACATTTTCTCGGGCCTATACATTACTAGACTCATTTTGGGGATGGGTTTACGAGACACGATCAGAAGGGCCGAGAAAATAATAGTACCAGCACCCTCCGGGCTATAAACAATGAGACTCATAGGTATGATCAGGAAATATATGGGTGGTGTTTATGTGCTGAATATGTCCCCACCAGAGCCTCTTGTATCCGATGAAACCACCGTAGAGGGGTCTCAACCAGCTTTAGAGTCACAGCTTGAGGGAGATCAAACAGAGGCGGTACCTCATATGGTAGAGGATCCAACACTAGTACACATGTTTTCACCATCTCGAGCCCATGATCATTTTGAGAGGCTCGAGAGTGTTGTGGGGATGATATGGATAGAGGTATCTGAGGTCCCGATCAGAGATTGCTGAGATTCGGGCTATAGAGGTCATACAGCATACAGAGTTCATGACACGTTTCGACATGTTACAGTGGATTTTGTAGCGAGACGTCGCCTCGTCATTTGTCCTTTCTGTCGAGAACTGTCCAGCACCTCTATCCCCTTATTCCAGCACCGGTTGACCTACCATTTACTTCATCACCAGTACCAGTAGTAGCAGAGGAGCCAGAGCATGGCACCGATACTTGATTTGTTTTTTTTTATTTCTTTTACTTTTGCACTTATATTTTGGACTTGTATTCTCATAAAGGACTCCCCTTCTGAGTTTATTTTTTTATTTTTGTTGTCTCGACTTATGTTCATTGCTTCATCTTTTATATACTAGAGTTGTTTTATTTTTATTGAGTTTCACTGGAACCCCTCGTGTATGCGTGCAGATGGTCTTGTTGAAAAGATCCCCTTGCGTATATCCCGCAAGTGCACGGGTTTGTCGAAGTAATAATCCCGGGTGAGCGGGGTCGAATCCACAGGAAGTAGGGAGTAAAAACACTTAATTTGATTCTTAACTATCAGGAATATCAACAATGATAAGTGTGACAATGATTCAATTCTCAACAATTAAAAGCAACAAGTAAGAGAGCAAAGTAAGGAGGAGGTAATTCAATCGATAAAGATGGGGTACTCGGATGATGCTTCACCTAGGATAATCGCTTCAAGTGCAAGAACTCTCTATTATGCTTCCTAATCAATACAATGGTGAGTCGTGGAAATCCTTACATACATAGCCCCAAATCTAAGGTTAACTATGCCTAATTCTATTCATGTCCCGGAGGAGAGAATAAATAACCTCTCAATTTCACACTCGAATAAAGTTGCAATGAGCTCTAGGGATTCCAAGTGATAAATCGCTTCCTAACTATAAACCTAAACCTTTGGTCCAGGCGGAAGGTCCCTAGCCACAATTAAGCCGTAGATACTAAGATCCCGTCAACGCTTCACTCCATTGCACGTGCAACTAAGCCCCAGCGGAGGTTCATCCCTTAGACCATTCACTCTATTATGGCCGCAAAGAACTCAAGGAACGGAGATAGAATCTATCACGTCGGAGGGGAAATGGGACGGTCCTGTACCTCTCGACTCACCCTCTCAACCCTCTTCAACCTAGCTTTGTCTAACGCTCGTGGTGTGTCACTCACTCACAAGGTTACCAACAAGAACCCTCAACCCTAGTGTCACTCTAGGGGAAATGTTCATACAATCAAGCATTCAAGGTTGGAACTCACAATAAACATCAATTTATTGAAAGCATAATAAAGAAAATCAATGAAACGAATACATCCTAGGGTTCACAATCACCCAAGTACCCACTAGGGGTTTAGCCCTCCATGGAGCTAAGTACAATCAAAGAAATCGAATGTAAAAGCAATGAATCCATAAAGAAACCCCCTCGATGGTCGTGTCGATGGTCTTACGGAGAGTCCTCTACTCATCGTCCAAGGATTCCCTCGTCCGGTATAGGATACGCCTCGACGGAAGCTCCCCTACCAACCTTCTTCCTAAGGAATGACGATGTAGGAGCCGTAGAACCTCTCTAAAACCTTGGCTAATATCCCTCAAAACCCTAGCCGAAGCCCTCTCACAAGTTAGGGAAAAGATGGAGAAAAGAATACCAAAATCGGGCCTGAATCGGCTTTAAATAGGGGTGGAATCGGGCAATTCCACGGGCGTGGACGCTACAAGTGCCCGTGCGGAATTTCCACATGGGCGTGGATAATTTCCACACGCCCGTGTGGATTCTCTGTTTCTCTGATTTCTCGGCCGGCTGTGAACAGTGCTGCTATAGAACTTGCTACATTGTTGCTACAGTGCTCTACTATAGTCTTCGACTTGAATAACTTCCTAATTCCATACTTTCATCGGGGTAACGCAAATGAGCACACGTTCACGTCGTGAATCACTTGCTTCTTCAATAATATATATGTTGGTGGAGCTCTTGTTCTTATATGCATATGACAGAATGCTCGAGTGTGACTGCCTTCGTGCCGCTCCAAATGGATGTGTTCACTCGAATGCGAGGAGGTTGGCACACACTCTAGCATCTCACACCTGTCCTATGTCTTCGCCTTTGAACCTTAGTAAGATCTCCTCCAAAATAGGTGCATTATGATCCATATTGGCCTATTTCCTTCATACTCAGCTTCACAAACCATACCTGCATAAAAGTAACATAAAAACACACATATTAATGTAAAAACCTGAGAAAAGTAATGCTCAACATAAGGAATGAACACTTCGCATTGATATCGCACAAGCACTTATCAAACTCCCCCACACTTAAGCTTTTGCTTGTCCTCAAGAAAACATTAAAACATTCTTTGCATCAATGGAGAAAATATTGAAAGTGCTTGGCCTTAGGTTCACCAAGGTATACAAAGAAAGTATTCTACAAGTAAGGAAAATTTCAACACTAAATACGAAAAATCAATGCTCTAGCTAAAAACTTGGATAAAAAAGGATAGCAAACCCGAATTTCGTGTAGGTGTGTGAACTCACTCAAAACAACCCAAGTTATACTCCTCAAAGTTCTAAGTACAAGGGACTTATTTATCTACAAAAGTGATAAAAATTTTAAAAGATGGTAGTAGCTTCACACATCCTCTAAGGTAGACCTTTCCAAAGCGGCCGCTAAGGTGGCTTTCACACTTTCGAGGTGGTAGCTCTTTCTACCCGAGTGGTAGCTTTCACTCATCCTATGAGATAGCTCTTTCTCTCATTAGGGTCATAACTAGTATCCGACTTGTGAGAGTAGCTTCATACTTCATAGGTGGTAGCTCTTTCCACCCAATAAACACAAATAAACAATAAAACCATCTTTTTTTTCAAAATTTAGCAAAAGAAGTAAACCTAACTAGTCCCTTTAACATCAAACATGAGTTTCCAATAGAGTTCAAAGAGTGAGTAGTGCACTAAGTGTAAATCGGGCAAAAATTCCTAAAAATTCAAGCAAAAACTAGAGCATGAAAACATTCAATGTTAAAAATTCTCCTAGACTTAAGAATACAATCACTGTATCTAAGGTGAACCGCCATTGGCTAAGTGAGCATATATCAATCAAGAACAATAGAAAAGATGTGCGCATTATGAAACTCCCCCCCACACTTAAGTTGTACATTGTCCTCAATGTACTCATGCAAGCTCACTTAAAATATATCATTCAAAAATAGATATGGGAGAAACAATCAAAACACTACTCCCCTGACTCCTAGTGTTGTGTTTGATGAAGCTAATCCGTTGGGAGTAGTGTTCCAACGGGTTGTGAAGCTCACATGGCCAAGTGCCGAAGCACCTTGGCCATGCCCATGACTAAGTCTCAATTCCCAAGATCACAAGACCATCTGCACGCATACACGAGGGGGTTCAGTGAAGCTCAAGAAAAACAAAAATAACTCGAGTGTATAAAAGATGAAGCAATAAATACAACTCGATAAATGCAACATAACATAAACTCAGAAGGAAAAATCCTTTCTGAGTGAACAAGTCTAAAAACAAGAAAATAAAATAAAGTAAAATGCATGAAAGTAAAAGAAAGGTCAAGTGTCGGAGTCGCTCTCGTGCTCCGCTGCTGGTGCTGCTGAAGTGGGAGCATATAGTGGGTCCTACAGTGCTGGGATCGAGGATGGAGGTGCTGGAGGAACTGAGGATCTGGGTCTCAGGAGATCTCGAAGGAATTCGAATCGGGCCATAAGATCTGTGTACTGAGCTGACTGCATAGCCCGGAGCTCTACTATCTCAGTGCGAATCTTTCTAACATCGGTCTCCAGCCTCTCAATACGGTCATAGGATCGAGTACCCGGTGCTACAGAAGATGGTGGAGACTGCTAGATACCGCCCGCAGTATCTCCTTCGCTACTGGTGGTCTCAGCGGTAGCTGCAGTGAGAATATAAAACCCTAGCCCAAACCTCCGTACCAACCCCATCATCCTGATCGTATCGAACGCAAGAGGAGTGGGCACAACTGTCCTCTCAGCACCACGTAGAGCGTCACCAAAACCCATTCTCAGAATGAGTCTCGTGATATAAGGGCCCGCAAATAGTCGACCCACTCTCGCCGAATGACCCTGGTACTGCAAAACATCTGCTAGAATGCACCCTAAGTGAAGTGGTACATTGCGAGCCATGGAGTATAAGAAAAGCAGATCTAGCCTGGTCAAAGCGGCTGTGTTATCTGCTCGACCTGTCACGGACCTGCTGATGACTGCGTGTACGTATCTGTAATTGAACCGGGACAAACTAGAGGCCTTCGACAATCCCGGTTCATACTCCCCACGGCCATACAAAATCCTGTACGCATGATATGGAGTGACTGACACTGGAAAATCTACTGGTAGTCAGCCATACTCCACGGTGCCTATATAAGCGACATCGTACAAGCCCGTCCTAATCAAAAACTCAGTGACGCTCATGGAGAATGGATGTCCGAATGCCCGAAACTATATCTCCTCTGTAGTGTCAACTTTCCCATGGAGCAATCAAAACTCAAAGGATGCTAAAACCTCTAGCATAAGTGTGCGGTAAGCTGGCTCACTAATCATCAGCAGCCTCCTCTAGCTTCCCACTGCCAGCATCTCATAAATCTCATTAATTACCTCGTCATCCTGCTGAATATGTCGAAGCACTTGTACATCCGTGAAGCAAGTCTGACCAAACCCAATTGCTGAAAGTCTCTCGAAGCGAGCCTGATGCTCGGGGTTCGAGAATTCCACATGTATCGGCTCCGGTGAGGTGAGTCTGAGGCGCTTCACTTCATTCTTCTTCGCGCGAGGTGCCATATCTGTAGTGCAAAAGAAGAAAACAATAAAAAATCTCAGAAGCAATATAGTACAGAATTCCACACGGGCCTCTGGAAATTACCCACGACCTTGTGGATCTACAGAGCGTGAAACTCCCGCACGGGTGCACAACAAATCTTAATAATTTAATTTAAAACCACTTGTAATTGCTTACTACACATCCATCATGCTTGAAAATTCGTATTTAAAAGTATTCAATCCATGAAAAACCATAATTGGCGAAGAAAAGAGGATAAAAAGGTTACCGAAGAAATGAATATGAAAACTACTGAAATTCAGTAAGATTTGCGAAGAAAATTCCTCCAAACAGCGATGAATGGTCAGAAAGATGATCGGGAACCGTTTTCCTGCGACTTGAGATGAAGAATGAGACGGATCACAAGGTTTTTAAGGAGAAAATCGCATTTCTTGGAATTCTGTGTATCCCCACGGGCGTGTGGAAATTACCCACGCCCGTGCGCCTCACTTCAAGAGCGCCACAGGGGCGTACACACGTCCCTGTGCTTTCTCGGGAAAACGCTCCTTTACTCTGACTGCTCTCACACGGGAGTGCGAAATTATCCACGCCCGTGCGCTCGACCCACAGGGGCAGATGCACGCCCCTGTGGCTTCCCTGGACATCCGAGAAAAATATCAAATCTTACACAAGCCCGTACGGAAATTCCACATGCGCGTTGACATTCACATGCCCAACTCACAGGAGCAGCAGCACGCCCCTGTGTTTTCTCGGGATGGAGGGAGTAACCTGCAGAGTATCGCACGGGCGTGGGGAAATTATCCACGCCTGTGTGTGGTTCACAAGGTCACCCACAGGGGCGAGTCCACGCCCCTGTGTGTTCTCGGGAAAATCTGCCAACTCTGCAGAAATTCACACGCCCGTGCGGAAATTACCCACGGGCGTGCGCCAGTCGCATGGTCGTCCACAGGGGCAGCCGCACACCCCTGTGCCCTCTCTGGATGAGCTCACAGTACACATCCACGGGTTCCGCACGCCCATGTTTTTTCTCTGGATGACTTAGAAAAAACCTGTAGGCTCTGCAGAAATATTCTAAACATGTTTACACACTCAGAGCCTGTCTTTGTATGCAAAATTTACCAGATAAAAACATGAATAAAACTCAAACGACCAACCTTCACCAATTCTTCATAAAACACACGATGAATTTGAAAAACCCACAATAAAATTGCAGCACAAACATCTAAACATTAAAACACCAACACTTAGCAGTTTATTCATGTAACAAACTAAACTAAAAAGTAAGAAAACAATAAACACTTGGGTTGCCTCCCAAGAAGCGCTTGTTTAATGTCACTAAGCTTGACGTATCTTTCTTACCTCATGGGGGTTCATAAATGAAGGTTGCCCTCTTACCCATTGCTTGAAAGCATAATGAGCAAAGTCTCTTGAGGATAGAGAGTGTACTCTCAGGCTTCAGACCACCTAGCAATGGTTCGTCCAACTTCCTTGGCTCATGTACGTCTCCAACAATCTTGGAGCGTTTTCGGTGGCGTCTCCGAGCCCTCATCATTTTTCGGAGCACCTTCTTCAAGATCCCCGGGGTAGATGTTACTTCTTCAGTCGAACAAAGCATCATTACTTCTTCATTGCTCTCCTCTTGGTCGAACAATCCTTTATATGGATCTGGGTTGAACATTTCCTGTATATATTCATCAACAATTTCATCAGTAGTGTCTAGAAAATATAGAGTATCATCAAAATCGAGAGAATGCCGCATGGCTTCAGCAAGGCGGTATGTGAGCTTATTGTCTCCAACTCTCAATGTTAGATCCCCGCTGTCCATGTCAATCAATGCTTTGGAAGTCCGCAAGAACGGTCTCCCAAGTATCAAGGGTACATCTGCATCCTCATTGACATCTAACACTACAAACTCAACCGGAAAAATGTACTTGTCCACCTTGACAAGCACGTCTTCAATGATGCCTCTCGGATGTCGTACCATTCGGTCCGCCAATTGTAAAGTCATCCGAGTAGGCCTAGGCTCACCCAAGCCTAGCTTTTGGAAGAAAGTATATGGCATGACGTTGATGCTCGCCCCTGGAAGAAAGTATATGGCATGACGTATATGGCCTAGGCTCACCCAATGCCATTTCCTCACCTAAGTTGCCGATGTTACACGGAATGATGAGCTTCCCGGGTCTTTCTTCTTGTTTGGCATGTTCTTTTCCAACACCGCCGAGCATGAAGCATCAAGCACCACTAAAGCACTCTCCTCCAATTTCCTCTTGTTGGTCAATAGGTCTTTCAGGAACTTCGCATACTTAGGCATTTGAGCCAATGCCTCAACAAAAGGAATGTTGATATGGAGTTGCTTGAACAAACTCAGGAACTTCTTATACTGTTCATCCCCTTGGTCATTCTTCAATCTAGAGGGATAAGGGATTCTTGGCTTGAAAGGTGGGGGTGCCACCTCTTTCTCTTTGTTTGCTCCCTCCTCAACTTCTACAACCTCGGTTGCGTGTTCTTTCGGCTTCTCACTCGGAAGCCTCCCTTCAACCTCACGACCACTTCACAAAGTGATCGCCTTCACATGTTCTCTAGGGTTGGTTTTTGTGTCGCTTGGTAAACTTCCATGTGGCCTTTCAGAGAGAGACTTCACAATCTGCCCCACTTGATTTTCAAGGTTGTACAAGGAGGCGGTGTGATTGCGAAGTGTAGCCTCGACTGATTCAAACCTTGTATTTGCCGATTGAACAAATCTAGCCAAGTGCTTCTCCAAATCCGTCATTCGGGTTTCCAAGCCTGAAATTCTGTTTTCCACTTGAGGGGCTTCTTGTTGTTGTTGGAATCCTGATAGCCCCATGGTCTTCTGTGGTCCTTGATTACTCCATGAAAAGTTGGGATGATTCTTCCAACCTGAATTGTAGGTGTTGCTGTATGGATTCCCTTGAGGTCTCATTCCATTACCTACAAAGTCAACGTTCTCAATTGAAGAAACATCACCAATAACGATTGGGCAATCGGAGGGAGCATGTCCTCCACCACAACCAGTGCAATTGGTCACGGCCGCAACTCTATTCGAAGCTATAAGATCTAGCTTCTTACTCAAACTCTCCACTTGGGCCGCCAATGAAGTTACCGCATCAATTTCATGGAGACCGGCCACCTTTTTCTTCTCCCTAGCGTTCCACTGGTAGCTATTTAACCCCATTTCCTCAATCAATTGACGAGCCTCATCGGGGGTCTTGCTACCTAAGGTACCTCCTGCCGCATCCAAGAGTTGCCTTGTACTCGGGTTCAAACCATTGTAGAAGGTTTGAACAATCATCCACTCCGGGAATCCGTGTTGGGTACACTTTCACAGGAGTTCCTTGAACCTTTCCCATGTATCAAATGGAGACTCCAATTCCAACTGCACAAAGGATGAGATCTTATTCATAAGATTTGCTGATTTTCCGGGAGGGAAATAACGGGCCAGAAAAGCTTCTACCATCTCCCCCGATGTAGTGATTGATGCTCTAGGTAATGAGTGTAGCCACGGCTTTGCTCTTCCCTTTAAGGAAAATGGGAAGGCTCTCAATTTGATGGCATCATCCGTCACACCATTTATCTTTAGCATGTCGCATACCTCGAGGAAGCTCTCTATGTGACTGTTTGGATCCTCATCGACCAAACCGTTGAATTGTGTGGACTGCTGAAGCATATGGATGAATGCCGGCTTTAGCTTGAAGTTCTGAGCTGTAATTGGGGGACGCACAATACTCGATTGTGTCCCCAAACACTGAACGTCTGGCATAATCGGATAGTGTTCGTTGTTGCTCATTTTGTTCTGCCATGTTTTCAGATCCTTCTACTTCCAAATCAGCTGGATTATGCTGTTCTTGCACAGGTTCTTCCCCTTTTCTTCTAAGTGTACGTTCAAGCTCAGGGTCTCCTTCAATCAATATTGATGGGATTCCCTCGGGTCATAACCTGGAGCTGCAGCAAAAATAAAGAAAAAAACAATCCGAACGATGATAGAATAAGAAGTTATGAATTAGAATGTGTGGTGAAATAGCTAAGAAAACAAAGTGCAAAGTATCTCTAAACGCCTAGCTCCCCGACAACGGCGCCAAAAACTTGACAAGATCCCCTTGCGTATATCCCGTAAGTGCACGGGTTTGTCGAAGTAATAATCCCCGGTGAGCGGGGTATAATCCACATGGAGTAGGGAGTAAAAACACTTAATTTGATTCTTAACTATGTGGAATATCAATAATGATAAGTGTGACAATGATTCAATTCTTAACAATTAAAAGCAACAAGTAAGAAAGCAAAAGTAAGGAGGAGGTAAGGCAATCGATAAAGATGGGGGTACTTGAATGATGCTTCACCTAGGATAATCGCTTCAAGTGCAAGAACCTTCTATTATGCTTCCTAATCAATGCAATGGTGAGTCGTGGAAATCCTTACATACATAGTCTCAAATCTAAGGTCAACTATGCCTAACTCTATTCATGTCCTGGAGGAAAGATTAAATAACCTCTCAACCTCGCACTCGAATAAAGTTGCAATGAGCTCTAGGGATTCCAAGTGATAAATCGCTTCCTAATTATAGACCTAACCCTTTGGTCCAGGCGGAAGGTCCCTAGCCACAAATAAGCCCTAGATACTAAGATCCCGTCAACGCTTCACTCCATTGCACGCGCAACTAGGCCCCAGCGGAGGTTCATCCCTTAGACCATTCACTCTATTATGGCCGCAAAGAACTCAAGGAACGGAGGTAGAATCTATCACGTCGGAGGGGAAAGGGGATGCTCATGTACCTCTCGACTCACCCTCTCAACCTTCTCCAACCTAGCTTTGTCTAACGCTCGTGGTGTGTCACTCACTCACAAGGTTACCAACAAGAACCCTCAACCCTAGTGTCACTCTAGGGGAAATGTTCATACAATCAAGCATTCAAGGTTGGAACTCACAATAAACATCAATTTATTGAAAGCATAACAAAGAAGTTTAATGAAACAAATACATCCTAGGGTTCATAATCACCCAAGTACCCACTAGGGGTTTAGTTCTCCATGGAGTTAAGTACAATCAAAGAAATTGAATGTAAGAGCAATGAATCCATAAAGAAACCCCCTCGATGGTCGTGTCGATGGTCTTGCAGAGAGTCCTCTACTCGTCATCCAAGGATTCCCTCGTCCGGTATAGGATACGCCTCGACGGAAGCTCCCCTACCAACCTTCTTCCTAAGGAATGACGATGTCGGAGCCATAGAACCTGTCCAAAACCTTGGAAAATACCCCTTAAAACCCTAGCTGAAGCCCTCTCACAAGTTAGGGAAAAGA
>NW_024087276.1:0-655 GCF_009730915.1 Dioscorea cayenensis subsp. rotundata
AGCGAAGAAGGCCGTTCACATGCACCTGTGACCTGGAATGGTCTAACGAAGTCGTTCCCATAACTCCATACCAGTGCGGGGCAAAGCCCATGCGGGTCAGCCAGCGCGACTTCACACGAGCAGAGCTTCCAAAAGTGCGGGCCGCCTCCTGCAGCTAATCAATCTCAACACCTGAACTAACAAAGCTCGCGCGAGTCATAACCCCAACTGGAGCACGTGCGCAAAGGCGCACAAACGCGCCACCAGACAGTTCTGGCACAACCGATGTCCACGTGTCGAAAGCTGATCACTCAGAGCCATTCGCGACGGAAGACCTGCTGCAAGCTTCCTTAACCAACGGGAAGTGGGCGAGTCACGCCGTCACTCCTCCCTCAACTATAAAAAGAAATAGTTGGGCCAGCCCTAAACTGCAACTGCCCATACCTAAAGTCGGAAAGGAGCGAAGGCACTCTCGGGGATGGGGCCAGAGCAGATATGCTGGCTATCCTACCCCGCTCCGATCAAAATTCTAGCTTGCTTTCACCTACTACTCTTTACTTTAGAACACTTTAGATTTAGGGCTCTCTATACCAGAGGAAGGGCTCCAAGGCCCTGGCCTTACAGGGAAAAATTCTCGACACACTGAGACAAATTAGTCTCCGTGAGGAATCGAGAG
>NW_024087277.1:0-40145 GCF_009730915.1 Dioscorea cayenensis subsp. rotundata
GATTAAGAGATTTCTCCGCCCGGTACCTTGTAGGGGGTTAGGATCCTTCGCTGGGGAATTAGGGGTTGGATCAATCTTTAGGAATCGGATACAACTCTTGGAATCCCTAGAGTGCTTCTGCGATCATATGTGGTGTTAGGTGTTGAGATTGAGTGATTTCTCCGCCGGGACCTCGTAGGGGACTAGTATCGGTGATCGGAAGGCCAGATCCGATTATATTTGGATTTCCACGACTTAACTTACTCATCATAGAAACACTTTGCTTATTCGGTACCTAATACCGAATTCTAGGGGAGCATTGCCGAATACCCCCACTTTTCTTGATTGAGATCTCCATCCATTTTAACCCTTGCATATTCGTCTCCGGTATTCACTTCTTCGCACATTAGATCACCACACCTTTCCATTTATCATTAGGTTAGAAAGCAGAGAAAAAGTTAGTACTAGTAGCCTTATTCCCTGTGGATTCGACTACCCACTCACCGGGGTAATTATTACTTCGACACCAGTGCAGTTGCGGTACATACACACATATTCGGACACGTGTCAGTCACTCTGTTTATCTTGAAAGTAGAACAAATTTGGAGAAAGCGGGAAAGATGATCATGTGCCTCTTCATTCGCAGGACCATTAAATTGGACTGAATTTTGGATCATGCCGATGGTTCTTGCCTTGATTTCAAAATTGTTTATGGCGATGGATGGTGCTTGAACACTAAATTCATCAGCTGTGAACTATAGTCTTTCATATTCGTATAAGGTGCATCTTTCCTTGGCCATGATTATTGATTCTATGTCCTCAATCTCGATGTTTCGTTCACTCGAGTCTTCGCCCAATTTTCTTAGTCTTCGATGCAAGGTCCTTTCAATTTCACTGTCTTGTGCAACTAGGTTTGATGGATTTGCTCGTGTCATGTATAGTACCTTGCAAAGTCAAGAAAGATATAAATAGTTAAGCTCAAAAAGAAATAAGAAAAATGAAAAAAAGAACTAAAAAAAAAAGAAAAATGGTTAGAGCAATAAGCTAGAAGTTTACTAGAATTCCGTAAGTTCCACGACAGCGGAGCCAAAAACTTAGTGATGCTCACCCGCAAGTGTCTGGGTGTCACCAAAGTGATACTGCTGTGAGTGACACATGAGTCATATTCCATGGGTCTAAGGAGCTCCTATTACTCCTCCATTACCTATTATCTAATCTTACAACATAAGCATGATTTACTACCCTAACAAGTGCAATAATATAAAGAACTTGCAAGAATAAAAACTATAAGGAGCACAGGAGATCATAATAGCAACAATGAAATATAGAGGCCTAGGGATGAGGATCCCCTTGAGGGGTCATCATGATATATGGATGCACAGTAATAGCAAAGAAAGGGTGATTTATATCAAAGGATCTCAAGACTAGTCCAATCCCCATTTCTTGGCGATTCAACCATAATCCTATACGAATGTCAATAAGGATCTCTCCCTAATCACATTCCTTTGATCACATTAAGTGTAGGGAAATCTTGCAATAAGGACACACTTATCGTAAGTTTCTCCTTAAGATTCGAAAGGGCTACCGACATCAAATTTCTCAGCATGTCGATCGAAGAATACCCCTTCTAGCTCATTAATGATCTAGTACATGTTAGTAGGTCACATCTACACGTACAACTCAACAAAGAACTAAGGATCTATCCCTTTTATAGTTCTAGACATGAAAAACAATGAGCCAAGATATAAATCAACCCAAATGTATTTCAAATAAAAGTTTAGCATCCAAAATACATGATGAACCCCCAAGGTTCACCTACATCCGGTGGCCTTGGTGGTCTAGTGTGCCATCATACAAACAAGTATAATAAAGTCAATAAAAACAAGAAACAAATGCATAAGAGGCACATCCTAATCCGAATGATGATAAAGAAGAACAATGTCGGCCGAATGATGCTTCCTCTAGCCCAATGAATGCTGAATGCTCCTTCTCCCTTTATGATGAAGCTCTCCACTTGAAGTTCAAGTTCTTGATCACCTCGAAGCCTCAAGCCAATATCTCTAAAGATTTCTTTGTTCTCCTCCTTCTTTCTCCCAAGTGTTGGCTACCAAAAAGTCCCTCAAGAAATCCACCAAATCCTCTCTTATACCCCCCAAGAATACTCCCCAATGGAGGCCGTATGGGGCATAAAATGAGACCCAAAAAAACTCCCCCAAAAAGCCTTCCATACCAAATCCTCACTTATACCCCCCAAGAATACTCCCCAATGGAGGCCGTATGAGGCATAAAATAAGAATCAAAAACTCCCCCAAAAGCCTTCCATACCGGATCCATACTAGGTCAATGAGGGGGGCATTGAGGCAGTATAAACCAAGTAAAACACATTCTTCTCTTAGAATAGTGTCCATACTAGGTCAATGAGCTCCTCATTGAGGCAGTATACCTTTAAACAAATACTTCTCTTCTCTGGCTATAGTGTTCATCCCAGGGTCAATGAGCTCCTCACTGAGGCAGTATGCCTTCAATTAGTTCTTGGCTAGAAAATTCTCCAGGTGCTACAGTGATGCTATAGTGTCACTGCTACAGTACTCTGGATACAGTTTTTTGCTATAGTGAATATGCCACAATACCGAGATGTTGTTTTGTTCTGTTTTTCAACCCAAATCATATCTTCATGTTTTCCATGGTGTTTCCATGCTCTACAAAGTAATTAATAGTCGATTAAGCACAAACGGTCGTCTATTCTTATATAAATACATGCTAGAAATACAAAATACATATACTAAAATATATACATTTAGACACTTATCACGGGGCATAGTGTAGAGTTAGTCATGGTTGACCTTAGGTTTGGGACCATGTATTTGAGGATTGATAAGTGCTTTGTGCAATAAGAACACGAAGTGTTCTTTCCTTGTGTTGAGCATTACTTTTCTCGAGTTTTAACTCTAACATGGGTGTATTTATGTTACTTTCATGCATGTAGGGTTGTGAGGCCTATTAGGAGAGAAAAGAAGCCGATTAGTGGGTCGTAATGCACTAATTTGGAGGAAATCTTGCTAAGGTTCCAAGCGAAGACATAGGTCGGGTTCCAGATGCGTGGAATGTCCGCCAACCTTCTCATACTTGAGTTAGCACAACTATTTGGAGGGGCACAAAGGGCGGTCACATTCAAGCATTCGACTTTGTACATATAGAACAAGATCTCCACCAACATGTCCATTATTAAAGAAGCAAGGCGATCCATGATGTAAATGTGTGCCCGTTTGTGTTACCTCGATGAAAGTATGGATTCGGGAGTATTTCATGCCGATCTTGTAGCAGGGTATTGTAGAAAACACTGTAGCAAATATACCGTAATAGCATTGTTTCTGACGGCGAGAGAAAACAGGGAAAAATAGAGAATCTACAGTGGCGCCTGACAAGATCCCCTTGCGTATATCCCGCAAGTGCACGGGTTTGTCGAGTAATAATCCCGGGTGAGCGGGTATCGAATCCACAGGGAGTAGGGAGTAAAGACACTTAATTCGATTCTTAGCTATGTGGAATATCAACAATGATAAGTGTGACAATGATTCAATTCTCAACAATTAAAAGCAATAAGTAAGAGAGCAAAAATAAGGAGGAGGTAAGGCAATCGAAAGATGGGGTACTCAGATGATGCTTCACCTAGGATAATCATTTCAAGTGCAAGAACTCTCTATTATGCTTCCTAATCAATGCAATGGTTAGTCGTGGAAATCCTTACATACATAGTCCCAAATCTAAGGTCAACTATGCCTAACTCTATTCATGTCCTGGAGGAGAGATTAAATAACCTCTCAACCTCGCACTCGAATAGAGTTGCAATGAGCTCTAGGGATTCCAGGTGATAAATCTCTTCCTAATTATAGACCTAACCCTTTGGTCCAGGCGGAAGGTCCCTAACCACAATTAAGCCCTAGATGCTAAGATCCCCTCAACGCTTCACTCTGTTGCACGCGCAACTAAGCCCTAGCGGAGATTCATCCCTTAGACAATTCACTCTATTATGGCTGCAAAAAACTCGAGGAATAGAGGTAGAATCTATCACGTCAGAGGGGAAAGGGGACGCTCCTGTACCTCTCGACTCACCCTCTCAACCCTCTCTAATCTAGCTTTGTCTAACGCTCGTGGTGTGTCACTCACTCACAAGGTTACCAACAAGAACTCTCAACCCTAGTGTCACTCTAGGGGAAATGTTCATATAATCAAGCATTCAAAGTTGGAACTCACAATAAACATCAATTTATTGAAAGCATAATAAAGAAGTTCAATGAAACGAATACATCCTAGGGTTCACAATCACCTAAGTACCCACTAGGGGTTTAGCTCTCCATGGAGCTAAGTACAATCAAAGAAATCGAATGTAAAAGCAATGAATCCATAAAGAAACCACCTCGATGGTCGTGTCGATGGTCGTGTGGAGAGTCCTCTACTCGTCGCAAGGGATCCTTTGTCTGAACTAGGATACACCTCGCCAGATCGATGCCGACGAAAGCTCTCAAAATAACCTTCTTCCAAACGACACGTGATGTCAGAGCCATAGAACTTCTCCAAAACCCTAGCCAATACCCCTTAAAACCCTAGCCGAAGCCCTCTCTCAAGTTGGGAAAAGATGGAGAAATGAATACCAAAATTGGGGCTGAATCTGCTTTAAATAGGGCTAGAATCGGGCAACTCCACAGGCGTGGACGCTACACGCGCCCGTGAGTAATTTCCACACGGGTGTGGATAATTTCCACACGCCCGTGTGGATTCTCTGTTATAGTGTTGCTCTAGTACTTGCTACCATGAACAGTGCTACTACAGTCTCCGACCTGAATAGCTTCCCAATTCCATACTTTCATCGGGGTAATGCAAACGGGCACACGTTCACGTCGTGAATCACTTGCTTCTTCAATGATGTACATGTTGGTGGATCTCTTGTTCTTATATGCATAAGTCGGAATGCTCGAGTGTGACTGCCTTTGTTCCCCTCCAAATGGATGTGCTCACTCGAATGCGAGGAGGGTTGGCACACACTCTAGCATCTCACACCTGTCCTATGTCTTCGCGTTTGAACCTTAGGATGATCTCCTCCAAAATAGGTGCATTATGATCCACATTGGCCTATTCCCTTCATACTCGGTCTCATAACTCTACCTGCATAAAAGTAACATAAAAACACACATATTAATGTAAAAACCTGAGAAAAGTAATGCTCAACATAAGGAATGAACGCTTCACACTCATATCACACAAGCACTTATCAGCGCCCACATGGCGTGTGGATTCCCGGTTCCAGCCCTTTAAAAGCCGATTTCAGCCCCGATTTCAGCATTTTTTCTCCATCTTTTCCCTAACTTCATAGAGGGTGGCGGCTTGGGTTTTGGGAGGTATTGGCTAGGGCTTTGGAGAGGTTCTGTGGGTCTGACATTGTGCGCCGTTTGGAAGAAGGTTAGTTGGAAAGTTTTCGTCGGCACCGATCTGCCGAGGTGTATCCTAGGCCTGACAAAAGGACCTTTACGACGAGTAGAGGACTCTCCATAAGACCATCGCCATGACTAATGAGGGGGTTTTCTATGGATGCTTTGTTTTTACATTCGATTTCATTGATTGTATCTAGCTCCATGGAGAGCTAAACCTAGGATGTATTCTTTTCTTTGAATCTCTTTATTATGCTTTCAATTAATTGATGTTTATTATGAGTTCTAATCTTGGAGACTTGATTGTATGAATACTCCCCTAGAGTGACACTAGGGTTGAAAGTTCATATTGGTAACTCTTGTGAGTGAGTGACACACTGATAAGTGCTTGTGCGATATGAATGCGACGCGTTCATTCCTTATGTTGAGCATTACTTTCCTTAGTTTTCTACATTAATATGTGTGTTTTTATGTTACTTTTATGCAGGTAGGGTTGTGAGGCCGAGCATAAAGGAAATGGGGTAATGTGGATCATAATGCACCTATTTTGGAGGAGATCTTGTTAAGGTTCAAACGCGAAGACATAGGTCAGGTGTGAGATGCTAGAGTGTGTGCCAACCTCCTCGCATTCGAGTGAGCACATCCATTTGGAGGGGAACAAAGGCAGTCACACTCGAGCATTCTAACTTATGCATATAAAAATAAGAGATCCACCAACATGTACATCATTGAAGAAGCAAGTGATTCACGACGTGAACTTGTGCCCGTTTGCATTACCCCGATGAAAGTATGGAATTGGGAAGCTATTCAGGTCGGAGACTGTAGTAGCACAGTTCACGGTAGCAAGTACTGGAGCAGCACTAAAACAGAGAATCCACACGGGCGTGTGGAAATTATCCACACCCGTATGGAAATTACGCACGGGCGCGTGTAGCGTCCACGCCCTTGGAGTTGCCCGATTCCAGCCCTATTTAAAGCAGATTCAGCCCCAATTTTGGTATTCATTTCTCCATCTTTTCCCAACTTGAGAGAGGGCTTCGGCTAGGGTTTTAAGGGGTATTGGCTAGGGTTTTGGAGAAGTTCTATGGCTCTGACATCACGTGTCGTTTGGAAGAAGGTTATTTTGAGAGCTTTCGTCGGCATCGATCTGGCGAGGTGTATCCTAGTTCAGACAAAGGATCCCTTGCGACGAGTAGAGGACTCTCCACACGACCATCGACACGACTATGGAGGGGGTTTCTCTATGGATTCATTGCTTTTACATTCTATTTCTTTGATTGTACTTAGCTCCATGGAGAGCTAAGCCCCTAGTGGGTACTTGGGTATTTGTGAACCCTAGGATGTATTTGTTTCATTGAATCTCTTTATTATGCTTTCAATAAATTGATGTTGGTTGTGAGTTCCAACCTTGAATGCTTGATTGCATGAACATTTCCCCTAGAGTAACACTAGGGTTGAGAGTTCTTATTGGTAACCTTGTGAGTGAGTGACACACCACTAGCATTAGACAAAGCTAGGTTGGAGAGGGTTGAGATGGTGAGTTGAGAGGTACAGGAGCGTCCCCTTTCCCCTCCGACGTGATAGATTCTGTCTCCGTTCCTCGAGTTCTTTGCGGCCATAATGGAGTGAATGGTCTAAGGGATGAACCTCCGCTGGGGCCTAGTTGCGCGTGCAATGGAGTGAAGCGTTGAGAGGATCTTAGTATCTAGGGCTTAATTGTGACTAGGGACCTTCCACCTGGACCAAAGGGGTAGGTCTATATTTAGGAAGAGATTTATCACTTGGAATCCCTAGAGCTCATTGCAACTCTATGCGAGTGCGAGGTGTTGAGATTGTTCGACTTCTCCTCCGGGACATGTATAGAGTTAGGCATAGTTGACCTTAGATTTGGGACTTTGTATGTAAGGATTTCCACGACTCACCATTGCATTGATTAGGAGGCATATTAGAGAGTTCTTGCACTTGAAGCGATCATCCTAGGTGAAGGATTATCCGAGTACCCCATTCTTTATCGATTGCCTTACCCTCTTCTTACTTTTGCTCCTTCACTTGTTGTTTTTATTGTTGAGAATTGAATCAATTTCACACTTATCACTATTGATATTCCACATAGCTAAGAATCAAATTAAGTATTTTCACTCCCTACTCCCTGTGGATTCGACCCCGCTCACCCGGGATCATTACTTCGACAAGCCCGTGCACTTGCGGGATATAAGCAAGGGGATCTTGTCACACACTATGAGAGTTAGACAAAGCTAGATTGGAGAGGATTGAGAGGGTGAGTCGAGAGGTAGCGGAGCATCCCCTTTCCCCTTTGGTTTGATCTATCCTACCTCCACGTTCCAAGAGTTCTTTGCGGCCATAGTAGAGTGAATGGGCTAAGGGATGACCTTTCGCTGGGGCTTAGTTGCGAGTGCAACAAAGTGAAGCGTTGAAGTGATTTTAGCACCTAGGGCTTAATTGTGGCAAGGGATCTTCCACCTGGACCAAAGGGTTAGGTCAATACATAGGAATATGGTTTATCATTTGGAATCCCTAGAGTTCATTGCAATTCTATGCGAGTGCGAGGTTGAGAGGTTATTCAATCTCTCCTCCGGGACATGAATAGAGTTAGTTATGGTTGACCTTAGATTTGGGATCATATAATTAAGGATTTCCACGACTCATTATTGCATCAATTAGGAAGTATAATAGAGGGTTCTTGCACTTGAAACAATTGTCCTAGGCGGATCAATAGCCAGGTACCCCATCTTTATCGATTGCCTTACCTTCTCCTTTACTTGTGCCCTCTATCTTGTTACTTTTATTTCCGTTATTTCATATTTTGTCACAATTATCACTATTCATCTTCCACATTAGTTAAGAAACAACTTAAGTGTCTTTAGTCCCTACTCTCTTTGGATAAGATACCCACTCATATGGGATTATTACTTCGACACCTGTACACTTGCGGTTTACATGAATGTACGGACGTGTCAAGGATGCCCACAACTCATTAATCATTAGTTAGGAAGCATAATAGTTGGTTTTGCACTTGAAACAATAATCCTAAGAGGAACAATATCTGAGTACCCAACTTTTACCGATTGTCTTTCCTCTTATTTTATTGTGCCTCTCTTTCTTATTTTCTCTAGTTCATCTGCATCGATCTTTATCTACACCATCATTGTTTCATCTCCACTTAGCCAAGTAGCAATCTTGGTGTTTCTATATCTTATTCCCTATGGATATGACACCCCACTCACATGGGATTTATTACTTTGACAAACCCGTGCACTTTCCTGTCACATGCAAGCGGCATTGTCAAGTTTTTGGCGCCGTTGCCAGGGAATAGATATTTTGGAAACACTTTGCACTTTGCAATTTTAGCTATTTACCATTCATTCTATTTCACCTTTCCATATTCTATCATCGTTCTGATTTGTTTTATTTCTTTTGGTGCAGCTCCGGGTTATGACCCAAGGGAACCCTTCGATATTTGTTGGAGGTGATCCTGAATTTGAACGTACACTCAGAAGAAGGGGTACAGAACCTATATGAGAACCGTCGATTCAAAATGAAATAGAAGGTGAAGGGTCAAAAAATATGGCAGAGCAGAATGAATAATAGAGAACAGTTTCCGACTACCCCAGACCCGCAGTTATGGGCACGCAGTCAAAAAGAAATAAGACAAATGAAAAGAAAAAATAAAGAAAAGAAAAATGGTTAAAGCAATAAGCTAGAAGTTTCCTAGAATTCCTTAATGTCCCTGGCAACGCATCAAAAACTTCATTGCTCGCCCGCAAGTGCACGGGATCACCAAGTAATACCCTGTGAGTGACATAGGGGTCGTGTTCCACGGGGCTAACCTTACAATTTAAGCATTTTTTTACTACTCTATCAAGTGCAATAATATAAACAACTTGCAAGAATAAATAGTACAGTCAACACAGGAGATTACAAGAGCAACAATGAGATACAGAGGCCTAGGGATGAGGATCTCCTTGAGGGGTATGATATATGGATGCACAGTAAAAGCAAGGCAGGGTTGATTTATACCGAAGGATCTCAAGATTGGTCCAATCCCAATTTCTCAGCAAATGATCCCTAATCCCATACAAATGTCAATAAGGATCTCTCCCTAATCACATTCCTATGATCGCATTAGGTGTAGGGAAATCCCGCTATAAGGACACACTAACCCTAAGTCTATCCTTAAGATTCGGAGGGGCTACCGACATCCAATTTCTCGGCATGTCGATCCAAGAATACCCCTTCAAGCTCATTAATGATCTAGTACATGCGAGTAGGTCACATCTACATGCACAACTCAACAAAGAACGAAGGATCCCTCCATTTTATTTTTCCAGACATGAAGAACAATGATCCAAGACATAAATCAACCCAATGCATATCAAATAAAAGTATAGCATCCAAAATACATGATGAACCCCCAAAGGTTCACATACATCCGGTGGCCTTGGGGGGTCTAGTGTGCCATCATACAAACAAGTATAACAAACTCAATAAAAACAAGAAACAAATGCATAAGTTGCACTCCCTAGTCCGAATGGTGATGAAGAAGAGCAATGCTGGCCGATTGACGCTTCCTCTAGCCCAATGAATGTCGAATGCTCCTCCTCCCTTGATGATGAAGATTTAACCTTGAAGTTCAAGCTCTTGATCACCTCCAAGCCTCAAGCCAAGCTCTACCCAGATGATGTCTTCATTTTCCTCCTTCTTCCTCCTAAGTGATGGCTGCCCCAGTTCAAAGAGAACCCTCCAAATGCTCTATTATACCCCCCAAGCATACCCCACCCCCTCGGTATGGAGGTCGTATGTGGCTCAAAAAGAGACTCAAAACTCCCCCAAAAGCCATCCATACCGGGTCAATAACGGGGTTAATGATGGGGTCTATGAGGGGGTCGATGATGGCCTCATTGAGTCAGTATGAACCAAACAAAAGTCAATATCAGGATCATTCATGGCCTCATTGAGGCAGTATGCCTTCAAACAAATACTTCTCTTCTATAGCTACAATGTTCATCTCGGTGTCAATCATGGCCTCATTGACGCAATATGCCTTCAAACAAATACTTCTCTTCTCTAGCCACAGTGTTCATCCCGATGTCAATCCCTGGCAGCATTGAGTCGTATGGCCTGGATCAATTCCTGCCTTGAAAATCATCCAGGTGCTATAGTGGGTGCTATAGTAATCTTGCTACAGTGCCACTGCTATAGTACTCCAGTTACAGTAATCTACTACAGTAAATATGCTACAATGCCTTCAATGGCATTTTCATGCCCTGTGAAGCAAATAATACGTGATTAAGCATAAAATGGGCATCAATTCTTATTAAAGTACATACTAACAATACCAAATACATATACTAAAATACGTACATTTAGACACTTAACAAATATCCCCACACCTAAGTGTTTTCTTGCCCCCAAGCAAACAAATCATGAAAAACAAAAATAATGATAACTGGCTAAATGTATCATATCCGGCTTAAATAAATATAAGAATATACAAGCACTGGAAAATGATATATAGATAATGAGTTACAAACAGTAAGCACAACAGAAAGATCATGTCTTACTTCTTATATGTCTGTGCCATGTGTGTGAACCATGTATCTCATTAGCCCTGATCCGGTCCACCTTCATCGACTTCGATCAATACAGCTCTAGATGTTAATCACTCCACAAACAAGGAATACTAAGTCTTAGAGTGCTAAGTGCTACTTCAATGAATAGGTAAGATCCTTCTAATTCATGAACTTGAACTAACTCTCATTTTTCTTCTCAGAACCTCCAGTTGGCAGTCAACAAGATCATTAGGGTTATTATTATTATTATTATTATTATTATTATTATTATTATTATATTTTTTATATCCAACTAACATAGACTGCACCAAAAAATCTTTTTGGATGGTGCACATGCCGGTTAGGCACAAGAGCTACCCAACTACTCGATTACAGTCTACATAGACACATTCATGTTTCGTTAGCAGAGAAATACTGACATAGACTCATTTTTTTTTTTCATTCACATTAGATCACATCTTCAGTCTACTTTACATTCCATTAAACTAGGGCTAGCTCAACAAGACTTAGAAGTTCTTAAGAG
This sequence comes from Dioscorea cayenensis subsp. rotundata, assembly GCF_009730915.1. Taxonomy (NCBI): domain Eukaryota; kingdom Viridiplantae; phylum Streptophyta; class Magnoliopsida; order Dioscoreales; family Dioscoreaceae; genus Dioscorea; species Dioscorea cayenensis. The sequence goes on from NW_024087277.1 coordinate 11,520, forward strand.
TTCATTGAAAGATAGAACTTAGTGTTCTAAGGCCAAATACTCGAAGTTGTGTGTTAAGCATACAAGAGAGTTAGAGTAGTCATGTTGGCTATTCCCAAGACATGAACACAAGATTCAGTGCACAAGAAAATACTAGAGGTGAAACAGGATTCAATAGAGCATAAAAAGCATGTAACGCATATCAATCATTAAACCATGTTAGAAGAGTCTTACAATAATGAACAAGCCATCATAGGTAACACTAGCATGTAGATAATGACCCTAATACATGAAATACACCCATCCCCACACCTAGTTTTGTACATTGTTCCCAATGTACACTAATCATGAAAAGAACAGTAATATATACATTGAAAACAATGGAGGATGGTGAAAACAAACTTCCTTGGTTAATCTTGTGCACACGGGAAGATATGACCCAAATAAAAGGTGTTGCAAGCTTTTCATGTCAGGTCCGGCTTCCATGAAATGTGGAGAGGCTCACCAAGCTCCCTTAATACCCTGCAAGGCATAAAGGGGCATCATCATTCCAAACAAAATTTAAGATTGCAAAAAATTTAAATACTAGGGAGTAGTCAAATACACAAACTCGATAAAATAAAAAGGTATTACACAAGGTTGGTAGGGCATCCCCTCCCCAACTTATTAAAATCAAACAAACACACATGCAAGAAAAGTAAAGCAAAGAAACAAGTTGTGGAAATAAAAACAAGTGTCTATGCTCAGAAATGAAAAAAGATCATCAAAAGGTGCTGCCGATGGCAGGGCAATGGAGCAAGAAGTAGTAGTGGCTTATGAGGATGATCCACGGGAGGAGATGATGAACTGATGGAAATGCTCTGTGAGCTAGCGCTGACCCTCTAAAACTTGCTAAATGTGTCCTTTCATCTCACGCTGCTCATGACGGATAGCCTGAATGCTATCCTCAATAACCTTGAACCGAGAGTTAAAGTCATTTGTAAAAGAAGTGACAGGGGTAGCATGAGCAGGTGCATCATCGGATTCGGACACTGACTCATCTAGTTTGCACTGACTGGATTCTCCCGTGGTCAAATGTGGAGCAAGTCCCGTGGTTTCATGCCTAGTCGATAATCAATGCGGGGCCGATTAAGCAGCGACATTCTAATGGATTCATCGTCATAAATCCCCAAGTACTTTGCAAATTCCAAGTGGTTCATTTCATGAATTCTTCCAAAAGCTTGGAATTGAATGGCACCTTGTCTTCGAGTAATAACACTCCTTTCATCTTGCTTCGCCTCAAATGCGCTCAACACCTCCAATGTAAGTTGGCGAAAAGTGGGGTCGTCCATTGAAAACAATTCCGCCCAACCATTATGAGCTAATAAGTCCTTCACTTGTTCATCCCACCCGAGTTCTCCTAGAATACTCCATTCAATGTGAAAAAAGGTACAAAAGGGCTTGTTCTTTAAAATTTCATATCGGGCTTTGTGAAGAGCACTAGAGAAACAGGGTTCTTCGAGGGTGTGAGAATCATTCCTTGGTCGTTTAGAAGCGAGTTTCTTGATGTGCAGCATTCCTACATCAATAATAAACCATATAAGACTTAAAGGAATCCAACAGAATGCAAGTTGTGGCATGAAAATGGGTAAAACATTGATAAAAACAATAGAAAAGGATCCATATGGCCATATGGAGGCCGTATGGATACTATTCAAATTGTAAGAGGTTCCCATCATCATGAAATTCGAAAAAAATTGTACATAAATTCAAGGAAATTCAAAACCATGATGCTCATACCACACAAGACAAGCTAAAAGCTTGAAACAATCCACAAATAAGCTCAAGAAAGCAAGAAGAAATGGAGAAAGTAAAGTTAAGCCATCACGGTTCTTACCAGCTTGAGAAAACTTGAGTGGAGCTTGTAGAAAACCACTAGATCTACTTCTCAAAGAGATAAGCAGATGAATTAGAACAAGAAATGATGAGATCCGGCCATGGTTGATGGCTAATGAAGGTTAGAGTTCCATTGCAGAAGAAGGAGAATGAAAAAAGAGAAAAGGTGACAAGATTCTCAAGTAGACTCAACCTCATACGGCCTTAATGAGGACCTCATTGAGGCCGTATGCTCTAGTTATTCTTCTCATTTTAGGGCAGATGGCCTCAATGAGGTCCTCATTGTGGTTGTATGCCCTAGTGTTTTTTCTCTAAATGTGGCAGACGACCTCAATGAGGACCTCATTAAGGCCGTATGCCCTAGGCTTTCTTCTTTGGTTGGGGCAGATTGCTTCAATGAGGCCGTATGCCCTTGGAATCATGCTTTAAAGCTTCAAGTACTTCTCCAAACACATGGGCATGGCTACAAAGTGTTCCAAAAACATCTCCAACATGAAATAATGGTTCAAAATTTTGATCTAATGCATGAAATGATAACCAAAACAAGTGTTTCTCATTGATGAACACAAGTAAACAACCACATAGACGGTGATAATAATATACAAAGCTATTAGAGCATGGACTTATTCACATTCATAACTCTAAAGAAAATACTAAAAGAGCACTAACATGAACACAATGAACATGAAATTAAACTCCCGAATGGTTGGGTTGCCTCCCAAGAAACGCTTGTTGAACGTCATGAGCCTGACGTACATTGTTGCTTACCTCATGGGGGTTTGAATAGTGAAAAAGTTACCCCCGGTCATCTTTGAATTGTTGCTTCTTTCCGGTAAATTCAACGACATCAATGAATGAATTTCAAATTGTTCATGAGTAAAGGGAGGTGAAGATTGTACATTCTTTTCTTGAGGTGTTGGATGAGAATGAGTGATACCTTTCTTCTTCCTTCCATGGACCTCCCTCCAAATTTTTTTCAACATTGAATCTGTTCTCTGTTTTACTTTAGCATTGGTACACATAAACTTTTCCTTTGTTTTTTTCAAATTAGAACTTTGAAATGGAGGGTGAGGTTCTTCTTGATCTTCATTTCCTAGCTCCGCCAAGTACTCATCCAATGGGTTCAATGATAGCACATCTTGCACACAATCAAGAATTAAAAATTCAGTTTCATCAATAAAATAAAGCATGTCATCATGGTCCAATGAGTGTTTCATGGCCGCCAGTAGAGGGTATACTGCTTCTTCCTCTCCAACCCTTAATCTTAATTTTTCTCCTTTAAGGTCAATTAGGGCACCAGAGGTAGTAAGGAATGGCTAACCAAGAATCAATGGTGTGTCCACATCTTCATCAATATCCATGATGACAAAATCCACCGGTAACACAAATTTGTCCACACGGACAATCACATCCTCTACAATCCCACGAGGCTTCCTTGTTGATCAATCTGCCAGTTTGAAATTATCCTCATGGGTCTAAGTTCATCTAGACCAAGCTTTAAATACATGGAATAGGGCATAACATTGATTCTCGATCCTGAGTCTTCTAAGGAATTTTCTTGAACTCCACCTTCAAGTACGCATGGAATTATGAAGCTTCCAGGTCTTTCAATTTTTGTGGAAGCATCTTCTCCAAAATGGCTGAACAATTCCCTGTGAGTGCAACTGTGTCCTCTTCTTCCAGTTTCCTATTGTTTGTAAGTAGTTCTTTTAAAAACATGGCATACTTGGCCATTTGAGTTAAAGCTTCCACTATCGGGATGTTTATGGGGAGTTCTTGAAGATATTGATAAATTTTCTTAATTGAGCATGCTCCTTATCTTACTTCAATCTGGCTGGATAGGGAATTGGTGGTTTGTATTCAGATGGCTTTCATGAACCCCTTCGTGGAATTTCCTTGTTTTCACCTTGGTTGTGTTTCTTAGAAACTTTCTCAACTATGTTGGCGTCTTTCGCTTCGGCTACCCCAGTTTCCTTGACACTTGGGTCAACTTCGACCCTTGTCTCAATTTGTCTCCCGCTTCTAAGTGCAATGGCCTTCAAGTGCTCTCTTGGGTTCTCCTGAGTGTTGATAGGAAGACTACTTAAAGGTCGTTCAGAGTTTGCTTTAGCTAGCTGCCCCACTTGGTGCTCAAGGGACTGTACAGAAGCTTGAAGATTACGCAAAATGGAGCCTATCTTATTGCACTGTCCAGCATGTTGAGTGAGTTGAGCATTCACCTTACTGAACAGAGTATCCATACTGCTTGTTATGCTATTAAACCTTGATTCAGTGTTAAAAAGAAACTTGGAAAGCACATCCTTAGTAGTGAATCTCTTCTTCAGTATTTGTTGTTGCATTTGGGAACCTTGTGGAGATGGTGCAGATTTTTGTTATTGCCCCTGATTCCAAGAAAATTTTGGGTGGTATTTCCACCCCGGATTATAAGTTGTGCTGTAAGGGTTTCCTTGTGACCTTTGTCCCCCAATATAATCAACATTCTCAATTGGGGTGATGGAGGAGCAAGGAATAGGACATTGGGCTACTCCATGCCCTCCACCACAAGTGCTATAACTCATCACTGACTCTGACTTCGAGCTACTACCCATGAGCATGTCTAGCTTCTTAGACAACACATCAACCTTTTCAACAAGAGCATCATTGGTACTAACTTCATAAATTCTGGCCCCATTTTGTATTGCACCTCTTGAAGCCCAATGAGACTCATTGCTTGCCATTGATTCAAGGAGTTGCTCGGCTTCGTCGGGGTACTTGTTGCTAAGAGATCCACCCATTGTGGCATCAATTAATTGATGAGTTGCATAGTTTAACCCGTTGTAGATGATCTGAACCTGCATCAAAGAAGCAAATCCATGATGGGGGCATCTTCGAAGGAGGTCTTTGAATCTCTCATATGCTTTGAATAATGGTTCTGACTCTCCTTGCTTAAACGCTAAAATTTCTTGCCTTAGCTTCACCGCTTTGCTAGGAGGAAAGTATCTTCCCAAAAAATTTTCAACCATATCTTTCCATCTTTTGATCAATCCCGGCGGTAAGGATGTGAGCCACCGGTATGATCTATCTCTCAAACTGAATGGGAATAGTCATAGCCAGATCGCGTCGTCTGTTAACAATGCCCTTGCATATGTCCCGCAAGTGTACAGGTTTGTCGAGTAATAAAATCTCAGGTGAGTGGGTATCGTATCCACAGGGAGTAGGGAGTAAAAATACTTAAATTGTTTCTTAACCAAGTGAAGATAAATAATGATTGTGTTGACAAGATGTAATGTAAACAAGAATAAAAGAAGCAAGAAAGAAAAGCACAAGTGAGAGATAAGGCAATCGATATAAATAGGGTACTCGGATATTGTTCCGCCTAGGACAATCATTTCAAGTGCAAAACTGACTATTATGAATCCTAACTAATGCATTAGTGAGTCGTAGAAATCTTTCAATACACGGTCCCAAATCTAAAGTCAACCGTGACTAACTCCTTAGCATATCCTGAAGGAGAAATCGAATAATCTTAACATCGCACTCTGATAGAATCGCATGGAGTTCTAGGGATTCCAAGTGATAAACCCTCTTCCTAGATATAGACCTAACCTTTTGCTCTAGGTGAGAGGTCCCTAGTCACAATTAAGCCCTAGGTGCTAGAATCACTTCAACGCTTTACTCCGTTGCCCCTAAAACTAAGCCCCAGCGGAAGGTCATCCCTTAGCCCATTCACTCTACTATGACAGCAAAGAAATCAAGGAAATAGAGGTAGGATAAATCACATCAGACGGGAAAAGGGGCACTCCACTACCTCTCGACTCACCCTCTCGACCCTCTCCAATCTAGCTTTGTCTAACCCTCGTGGTGTGTCACTCACTCACAAGGTTTACGAATATGAACTCTCAACCCTAGTATCACTCTAAGGGAGGATTCAATCAATCAAACATTAAAGATTGGAACTCCAATAAAACATCAATTAATGAAAGCATAATAGAAGGTTTAATGAAACAAATACATCCTAGGGTTCACAAATCCAAGTACCCACTAGGCAGTTTAGTTCTCCATGGAGCTAGTTACAGTCAACAATGAAATTGAATGTAAAAACAAGTAAAGCATAGAAAAACCCCTCTACAGTCATGACAATGGTCTTGTGGAGAAGCCTCGTCACCTCAAAAGGTATCCTTGTCGAGTCTAGGACACACTTCGTTAGATTAGTGCTGATGAAAGCTCTCCCAATAACCTTCTTCCAAGTGGAGCGCGATGTCAAAGCCAAAAAACCTTCCCAAAAAACCCTGTCAATACCTCTCAAAACCCTAGCCGTAGTCCCCTCTCAAATTTCAGAAAGAATGGTGAAAAGAATGCTGAAATCAGGGTTTAATCGCGGCTTAAATAGAGCTGGAATCGGGCATCAACACACCCCTGTGGATTTGCCACATGGTCCTGTGGAATTTCCGCATAGGCATGAATAATTTCCACACGCCCATGTGGATTCTCAGGAATTATCTTTTTTGTCCTACTGTAAACAGTACCTACTACAATAATTTGCTACAGTGCCCTGCTGCAGTACTGGCTGAACACTCCCAAATCCATGTTTTCATTGAAGATGTGCTTGTTAAGGTGGACAAGTACATTTTTCTGGTTGACTTTGTAGTGCTAGATGTCGATGAGGATGCGGATGTACCCTTGATACTTAGGAGACCATTCTTGTGGACTTCCAAAGCATTGATTGATATGGACGGCGGATAGCTCACAGTGAGAGTTGGAGATGACAAGCTCACATACCGCCTTGATGAAGCTATGCGGCATTCCCTTGATTTCGATGACACTTTATACTTTCTAGACACTACTGATGAAATTGTTGTTGAATACATGCAGGAAATGTTCAATCCGGATCCGTATGAAGGTTTGTTCGACCAAGAGGAGTGACATGAAGATGTAATGATGCTTAGATCGATGGTAGAAGTACCATCTACCCCGGGGATCTTGAAGAAGGTGCTCTGGAAAATGAAGAGGGCTAGGAGACGCCACCAGAAACACTTCAAGGCTGTTGGAGATGTCCGTGAACGGAAGTAGTTGGATGAACCATTGCTAGGTGGTCCCAAGCCTGATAATACACCCTCTACTTTCAATAGATTGTGCTCATCATGCTTTCAAGTCATGGGTAAGATATGAACCCCCGTGAGGTAAGACAAGGTACGTCAAGCTTAGTGATGTTAAACAAGCGCTTCTTGGGAGGCAACCCAAGTGTTTTCTGTTTCTAATATTCTAGTTTAGTTTGTTTGCATGAATAAATTATTAAGTGTTGGTGTCTTGACTTTTAGATGCTTGTGCTGAGATTTTCTTGTAGGCTTTGAGTATTCATCATGTGTTTTCAATTGGAATTGGCGAATTTATGTCGTTTGAGCTCTATTTCATGTTTTTCACTTGTGAAATTTGCATAATAGGGCAGGCTCTGAGTGTGTAAACATCTTCAGAGATTTTTCTGCAGAGCCTGTAGATTTGTCTAAGGCATCCAGAGAAACACACGGGCATGTGGAATTTCCGCACACCCATGGATTTGCAGTATGAGCTCATCTAGAGAAGGCACAGGGGCGTGCGGCTGCCCCTGTGAATGACCATGTGACTATCACATGCCCGTGGGTAATTTCCGCATGGGCGTGTGAATTCCGACAGAGTTGGGTGGATTATCCAGAGAGCACACAGGGGCGTGGACTCGCCCCTGTGGGCGACCTTGTGAAAACCGTACGGGCGTGGGTAATTTCCACACGCCCGTGCGAAACCCTGCAGAGGAGTTCTCTCCATCCCGAAAAGGCACAGGGGCGTGTTGCTGCTTTTGTGAGTTGGGCATGTGAATGTCCACGCCCGTACCGAGTTTCCGCACGGGCGTGTAGAACACTTGGTATTTTTCTCGGATGTCCAGGGAAGCCACAAGGGTGTGCGGCTGCCCCTGTGGGTATTTTCCGCACGCCCGTGCGAGAGCAGTCAGAGTCGAAGGAGTGTTTCCCCGAGAGTGCTCAGGGGCGTGTGAGCGCCCCTGTGGCTCTCTTGTAATGGGGCGCACGGGCGTGGGCAATTTCCACACGCCCGTGTGAAAGCACAAAATTCAAAGAGACGCGATTTTTTCCTTAAAAACCTTGTGAACCATCTCATTCCTCATCTCCAGTCGTCTAAAAACTACTTCTGACCATCTTCTCGACCGATCACCGTTGTTTTGGAGGATTTTTCGTCTCATATCGTGCCAATTTTCAGAGTTTTTGCATTTATTTCATCGGTAACCTTTTTTCTTCGCCAACTCTTGTTTTTCGTGGATTAAATGTCTTCACCTTGAGGCGTCTTTACCTTCTTTGTTCTTATTTTTTGCATTTTATTTTCTACATTTTATTTTGGATTGGTATACTCAGAAAGGATTTTTCTTCTGAGTTTATTTTCATTTTGTGGTCTCGAGTTGTATTTATTGCTCTATCTTTTGTATGCTGGAGTTGTTTTTATTTTATTGAGCTTCACTGACCCCCCCTCGTGTATGCGTGCAGATGGTCTTGTCTTCTTGGGAATAGAGACTTAGTCATGGGCACGGCCAAGGTACTGAGGTACTTGGCCGTGTAAGCTTCACAACCCGTTGGAACCCTACTCCCAATGAACTAGCTTCATCAAACGTTACACTAGGAGTCAGGGGAGTACTGTTTTGATTGCTTCTCCCACATTTTCTTTTGAATGATTTATATTTTGAGTGAGCTTGAATGTGTACATTGGGGACAATGTACAACTTAAGTGTGGGGGGGAGTTTCATAGTGCACACATCTTTTCTATTGTTCTTGATTGATATATGCTCACATAGCCAATGGCGGTTCACCTTAGTTGCAATGATTGTATTCTTGAGTTTAGGAGAATTTCTAACATCGAATGTTTTCATGCTCTAGTTCTGGCTTGAATTTTTAGGAAGTTTTATTATTTATTTGTGCTTATTGGGTGGAAAGAGCTACCACTTATGTAGTATGAAGCTACTCTCATAAGTCGGATACTAGCTATGCCCTAATGAGAGAAAGAGCTATCTCATAGGATGAGTGAAAGCTACCACTCCGGTATAAAGAGCTACCACCTCGAAAGTGTGAAAGCCACCTTAGCGGCCGCTTTGGAAAAGGCTACCTTCGAGGATGTGTGAAGCTACTACCATCTTTGAAATTGTTGTCACTTTTGTAGATAAATAAGTCCCTTGTACTTAGAACTTTGAGGAGTATACCTTGGGTTGTTTTTGAGTGAGTTCACACACGTACACGATTTCGGGTTTTGTTTCCTTTTTGATTCAAGTTTTTAGGTAGACCATTGATTTTTCGTATTTAGTGTTTGAATTTCCCTTACTTGTAGAATGCTCTCTTTGTATACTTTGGTGAACCTAAGGCCAAGCACTTCCAATATCTTCTTCATTGATGCACATAACGTTTTTAATTTTTGCTTGAGGACAAGCAAAAGCTTAAGTGTGGGGGAGTTTGATAAGTGCTTGTGGGATACGAATGCGAAGCGTTCATTCCTTATGTTGAGCATTACTTTTCTCGGGTTTTTACACTATTATGTGTGTTTTTTATGTTAGCATTATGCAGGTAGGGTTGTGAGGCCGAGTATGAAGGAAATAGGCCAATGTGGATCACAATGCAATGATTTTGGAGGAAATCTTGCTAAGGTTCAAACGCGAAGACATAGGTCGATGTGAGATGCTAGAGTGTGTGCCAACCTCCTCGTGTCCGAGTTGGCACATCCATTTGGAGCGGCACAAAGGCAGTCACACTCGAGCACTCCAACTTATGCACATAGAACAAGAGTTTTGCCAACATGTACAACATTGAAGAAGCAAGTGATCCACGACATGAACGTGTGCCCATTTGCGTTACCCTGATGAAAGTATAGAATTGGAAAGCTATTCAGGTCGAATACTGTAGCAACATTATAGGATATACTGTAGCAGCATTGTTCACAGCCGACCGAGAAACCAGAGAAACAGAGAATCCACACGGGCGTGTGGAAATTATCCACGCCCGTGTGGAAATTCCGTACGGGCGAGTGGAGCATCCACGCCCGTGTAGTCGCCCGATTCTAGCCCTATTGAAAGCCGATTCAGCCCCGATTTTGGTATTCTTTTCTCCATCCTTTCCCCAACTTGCAAGAGGGCTTTGGCTAGGGTTTCGAGGGGTATTGGCTAGGTTTTTGGAGAGGTTCTATGGCTCCGACATCGTGCGTCATTTGGAAGAAGGTTATTGGGAGAGCTTTCGTCGACACCGATCCGGCGAGGTGTATCCTAGGCTGGACAAAAGGATCCCTTGTGACGAGTAGAGGACTCTCCATAAGAACATTGACACGACCATTGAGGGGGTTTCTTTATGGATTCATTGCTTTTACATTCTATTTCTTTGATTGTACTTAGCTCAATGGAGAACTAAACCCCTAGTGGGTACTCGGGTATTGTGAACCCTAGGATGTATTTGTTTCTTTGAATCTCTTTATTATGTTTTCAATAAATTGATGTTTATTGTGAGTTCTAATCTTGAATGCTTGATTGTATGAACGTTTCTCCTAGAGTTACACTAGGGTTGAGAGTTCTTGTTGGTAACCTTATGAGTGAGTGACACACCACGAGCGTTAGACAAAGCTAGGTTGGAGAGGGTTGAGAGGATGAGTCGAGAGGTACAGGAGCATCCCCTTTCCCTTCTGGCGTGATAGATTCTATCTCCGTTCCTCGAGTTCTTTGCGGTCATAATAGAGTGAATGGTCTAAGGGATGAACATCCGCTGGGGCTTAGTTGTGCGTGCAACGGAGTGAAGCTTTGAGGTGATCTTAGTATCTAGGGCTTAATTATGGTTAGGGATCTTCCACCTGGACCAAAGGGTTAGGTCTATATTAAGGAAGAGATTTATCACTTGGAATCCCTAGAACTCATTGCAACTCTATGTGAGTGCGAGGTGTTGAGATTGTTCGATTTCTCCTCTGGGACATGTATAGAGTTAGGCATAGTTAAGCGCCTCAGACTTACTTCACCTGAGCCGATACATATGGAATTCCTGAACCCCGAGCATCAGGCTCGCTTCGAGAGACTTTCAGCATTCGGGTTTGGTCAGACTTGCTTTGCGGATGTACAAGTGCTTCAACAGATTCAGTAGGGTGATGAGGTGATTAATGAGATTGATGAGATGCTGGCAGTGGGAAGCTGGAGGAGGCTGCTGATAATTAGTGAACCGGCTTACCGCACACTTACGCTAGAGGTTTTAGCGTCCTTTGAGTTTCGATTGCATACATGGGAGAGTTGGCACTACAGAGGCGATACAGTTTTGGGCATTCAGACATCCATTCACTATGAGCGTCACTGAGTTTTCAATTAGGATAGGCCTGTACGATGTCGCTTATACAGGCACCGTGGAGTATGGCCGACTATCAGTAGATTTTCCAGTGTCAGTCACCCCATATCATGCATACAGGATTTTGTGTGGACGTGGAGAGTACGAACCAGTATTATCGAAGGCTTCTAGTCTGTCCCGGTTCAGTTACAGATACGTACACGCAGTCATCAGCAGGTCTGTGACAGGTCGAGCAGATAACACAGCCGCTTTGACCAGACTGGATCTGCTTTTCTTATACTCCATGGCTCACAATATACCACTTCACTTAGGGTGCATTCCAGCAGATGTTTTGCAGTACCAGGGTCGTTCGACGAGAGTGGGTCTACTATTTGCGGGCCCTTATATCACCAGACTTATTCTAGGAATGGAGTTGGGCGACGCTCTACGTGGTGCTGAGAGGACTGTTGTGCCCACAGCTCTTATGTTCGATACGATCAGGATGATGGGATTGGTACGGAGGTTTGGGCCAGGGGTTTATATTCTCACTCCAGCTACCGCTGAGACCACCAGAAGCGAAGGAGATACTATGGGGGGTGTCCAGCAGACTCCTCCATCTTCTGTAGCGCCGGGTATTCGAGCCTATGATCGTATCGAGAGGCTGGAGACCGATGTTACAGAGATTCAGACTGAGATAGAGGAGCTCTGGGCTTTGTAGTCGGCTCAGTACAAAGATCTTATGGCCCAATTCGATCTTCTTCGAGATCTCCTGAGACCTGGATCATCAGTGCCTCCAGCACCTCCATCCTCGACCCCAGCACCAGAGGACCCACTATATGCTTCCACTTCAGCAGCAGCAGTAGCGGAGACCGAGAGCGACTTCGACACTTGACCTTTATTTTACTTTCATGCATTTTACTTTATCTTATTTTCTTGTTTTTAGACTTGTTCACTCAAAAAGGATTTTCCTTCTGAGTTTATGTTATTTTGCATTATCAAGTTGTATTCATTGCTTCATCTTTTATACACTCGAGTTATTTTTGTTTTTCTTGAGCTTCACTGAACCCCCTCGTGTATGCGTGCAGATGGTCTTGTCTTCTTGGAAATTGTGACTTAGTCATGGGCACGGCCAAGGTGCTTTGGTACTTGGCCGTACGAGCTTCACAACCCGTTGGAACACTACTCCCAATAAATTAGCTTCATCAAACGCAACACTAGGAGTCAGGGGAGTATTGTTTTGATTGCTTCTCCCACATCTATTTTTTTGAATGATATATTTTGAGTGAGCTTGCATGTGTACATTAAGGACAATGTACAACTTAAGTGTGGGGGGGAGTTTCATAGTGCACACATCTTTTCTATTGTTCTTGATTGTTATATGCTCACATAGCCAATGGCGGTTCACCTTAGTTGCAATGGTTGAATTCTTGAGTTTAGGAGAATTTCTAACATTGAATGTTTTCATGCTCTAGTTCTTGCTTGAATGTCTAGGAATTTTTGCCCGATTTACACTTAGTGCACTACTCAGTCTTTGAACTCTATTGGAAACTCTTGTTCGATCTTAAAGGGACTAGTTAGGTTTATTTTCTTGTGCTAATTCAAAAAAAAAAATGAAAAGAAGGAACAAAATAGTTTTATTGTTTATTTGTATTTGTTTGGTGGAAAGAGCTACCACCTATGAAGTATGAAGCTACTCTCATAAGTCGGATACTAGTTATGCCCTAATGAGAGAAAGAGCTATCTCATAGGATGAGTGAAAGCTACCACTCAGGTAGAAAGAGCTACCACCTTGAAAGTGTGAAAGCCACCTTAGCGGCTGCTTGGAAAAGGGCTACCTTAGAGGATGTGTGAAGCTACTATCGTTTTTGAAATGTTTGTTGTTTTCTTGTTGTAGATAAATAAGTCCCTTGCACTTAGAACTTTGAGGAGTATAACTTGGGGTGTTTTGAGTGAGTTCACACACTTACACGAAATTCGGGTTTCTTATTCTTTTTGATTCAAGTTTTTAGCTAGAGCATTGATTTTTTCATATTTAGTGTTGAAATTTTCTTTACTTGTAGAATGCTATCTTTGTATACTTTGGTGAACCTAAGGCCAAGCACTTTCAACATTTTCTTCATTGATGCACAAAATGTTTTAATGTTTGCTTGAGGACAAGCAAAAGCTTAAGTGTGGGGGAGTTTGAGAAGTGCTTGTGCGATATGAATGCGAAGCGTTCATTCCTTATGTTGAGCATTACTTTTCTCATGTTTTTACATTAATATGTGTGTTTTTATGTTACTTTTATACAGGTAGGGTTGTGAGGCCGAGTATGAAGGAAATAGGCCAATGTGGATCATAATGCACCTATTTTGGAGGAGATCTTGCTAAGGTTCAAACACGAAGACATAGGTCAGGTGTGAGATGCTAGAGTGTGTGCCAACCTCCTCGTATTCGAGTGAGCACATTCATTTGGAGGGGCACAAAGGAAGTCAAACTCGAGCATTCTTATTTATGCATATAAGAACAAGAGATCCACCAACGTTTATATCATTGAAGAAGCAAGTGATTCACGATGTAAACGTGTGCCCATTTGCGTTGCCCCAATGAAAGTATGGAATTCGGGAGTATTTCTGGCAGAGACTGTAGCAAATATTGTAGCAAAACACTGTAGCAAGCACTGTAGTAGCCCGGCCGAGAAATCAGATAAACAGAGAATCCACATGGGCGTGTGGAAATTATCCACGCCCGTGTGGAAATTCCACAGGGGCGTGTAACATCATACACGCCCGTGCAGTCGCTCGATTCCAGCCCTATTTAAAGCTGATTTCAGCCCCGATTTCAGCATTCTTTTCTCCATCTTTTCCCCAACTTGTGAGAGGGTTTCGGCTAGGGTTTGGAGCGGTATTGGCCAAGGTTTTGGAGAGGTTCTACGGCTCCGACATCGTGATTCCATTAGGAAGAAGGTTGGTAGGGGAGCTTCAATCGAGGTATATCCTATACCGGACGAAGGAATCCTTGGACGACGAGTAGAGGACTGTCCACAAGACCATTGACATGACCATCGAGCGGGTTTCTTTATGGATTCATTGCTTTGACATTCAATTTCTTTGATTGTACTTAGCTCCATGGAGAGCTAAACCCCTAGTGGGTACTTGGGTGATTGTGAACCCTAGGATGTACCCGTTTCATTGAACTTCTTTATCATGCTTTCAATAAATTGATGTTTATTGTGAGTTCCAACTGGACCAAAGCGTTGAGGGGATCTTAGTACCTAGGGCTTAATTGTGGCTACGGACCTTCCGCCTGGACCAAAGGGTTAGGTCTATAATTAGGAAGGGATTTATCACTTGGAATCCCTAGAGCCCATTGCAACTTTATTTGAGTGCGAGGTTGAGAGGTTACTTAATCTCTCCTCCGAGACATGAATAGAGTTAGGCATAGTTGACCTTAGATTTTGGACTATGTATGTAAGGATTTCCATGACTCACCATTGCATCGATTAGGAAGCATAATAGATAGTTCTTGCACTTGAAACAATTTTCCTAGGTGAAGCATCATCCGAGTACCCCATCTTTATCGATTGCCTTACCCTTTTTCTTTATTCTTGCTCTCTCACTTGTTTCTTTTATTATTGAGAATTGAATCAATTTCACACCAATCATTATTGATCTTCCACATAGCTAAGAACCAAATTAAGTATCTTCATTCCCTACTCCCTGTGGATTCGACCCCGCTCACCCGGGATTATTACTTCGACAAACCCGTGCACTTGCGGGATATAAGCAAGGGGAACTTGTCAATACGCCTTGACGGAAGCTCCCCTCTCAACCTTTTTCCTCAGGAATGACGATGTCGGAGCCGTAGAACATCTCCAAAACATTGGCCAATACCCCTCAAAACCCTAGCCGAAGCCCTCTCTCAAGTTGGGGAAAAGATGGAGAAAAGAATACCAAAATCGGGGCTGAATCGGCTTTAAATAGGGCTGGAATCGGGCAACTCCACGGGCGTGGATGCTACACGCGCCCGTGTGGAATTTCTACATGAGCGTGGATAATTTCCACACGCCCATGTGGATTCTCTGTTTCTCTGATTTCTCGGCCGGCTGTGAACAGTGCTGCTACATTACTTGCTACATTGCTCTGCTATAGTCTTTGACCTGAATAACGTCCCAATTCCATACTTTCATCGGGGTAACGCAAACGGGCACACATTCACATCATGAATCACTTGCTTCTTCAATGATATATATGTTGGTGGAGCTCTTGTTCTTATATGCATAAGACGGAATGCTCGAGTGTGACTGCCTTTGTGCCCTCCAAATCGATGTGCTCACTCGAATGCGAGAAGGTTGGCACACACTCTAACATCTCACACTTGTCCTATGTCTTCGCGTTTGAACCTTAGCAAGATCTCCTCAAAAATAGGTGCATTATGATCCACATTGGCCTATTTCCTTCATACTCAGCCTCACAACCATACCTGCATAAAAGTAACATAAAAACACACATATTAATGTAAAAACCTGAGAAAAGTAATTCTCAACATAAGGAATGAACAGTTCGCATTCATATCGCACAAGCACTTATCAAATATTTCCCCTAGAGTGACACTAGGGTTGAGAGTTCTTGTTGGTAACCTTGTGACTGAGTGACACACCACGAGCGTTAGACAAAGTTAGGTTGGAGAGGGTTGAGAGGGTAAGTCGAGAGGTACAAGAGCGTCCCCTTTCCCCTCCGGTGTGATAGATTCTACCTCTGTTCCTTGAGTTCTTTGCGGCTGTAATAGAGTGAACGGTCTAAGGGATGAACATCCGCTTGGGCTTAGTTACGCGTGCAATGGTGTGAAGCATTGAGGTGATCTTATTATCTAGGGCTTAATTGTGGTTAGGGACCTTCCACCTGGACCAAAGGGTTAGGTCTATAATTAGGAAGAGATTAATCACTTGGAATCCCTAGAGCTCATTGCAACCCTATGTGAGTGCGAGGTGTTGAGATTGTTCGATTTCTCCTCCGGGACATGTATAGAGTTAGGCATAGTTGACCTTAGATTTAGGACTATGTAATTAAGGATTTCCATGACTCACCATTGCATTGATTAGGAAGCATAATAGAGGGTTCTTGCACTTGAAACAATTATCCTAGGCGGAGCATTATCTGGGTACCCCATCTTTATCGATTACCTTACCCCCCCTTCTTTACTTTTGTTCCTTTTATTGTTGTTTTTATTGTTGAGAATTGAATCATTATCACACTCATTATCATTGATCTTTCACATAGCTAAGAATCGAATTAAGTATTTTTATTCCCTACTCCCTGTTGATTCAATACCCGCTCACCCGGGATTATTACTTCGACAAACCCGTGCACTTGCGGGATATACGCAAGGGGACCTTGTCAAGAACAAAGTTAGAAGTATTTTTAAGCTTTATTTTTGGATTCTTGTGGTGCGGCCGTGCGGTTTTCACACCCCGTGGATCCACACAGGTGTGCGAAAATTCCGAAAGACCGTGTGGAATTCTGTAGTAATGCTTTATCATCTTGTTTGACCGATTTCTTCTCAAATTTTACAAATTATGGCACCCCGGTCGAAGAAGCAAGCTGATAAGTGGCTGCGTGAGTCATCTTCCCGAGTCCGAGGACATGAGTTACACCATTCCAGAGCACGAGTTCATTTTTGAGCTGTCACGAGAGTTCATTTTTAGAGCAGCCCTCGATTTCTTGATATGAGTACACTGAGAGATCTGCAGCAGGGAGACGAGTTGGCAGACGAGGTCGAGGATCTTGTATCGGTAGGTGGTTGGAGACAGTTATTGACTATTAGATAGCCAGCCATACGAGAGCTCGCATTGGAGGTCTTGTCATCATTTGATTTTTGACGGATCCTATTCGAGCTTTGACAAGATTGATGCCATTCAGCTCGAGTATTTGGACACCACCATAGCTTGAGCGTTACTCGCTTTTCGCCTCTACTTGGCTTGTATGAGGAGGCATTCATAGACACTGAGGAGTACTCTCGCCATCTGACCGATTATCCTGGAGCCTTGACCCTGCAGAGAGCTTACAGAGTGCTATGTGGTCAGGGTCAGTACGAGCCAGGGGTGTCCAAGGCTATGTGGCTTTCCCGACCTGCATACAGATATTTACATGCCATCATCAGTAGGTTAGTGAATGGCCGTGGTGATAGTACTGGTGTTCTGAGCCGACAGGAACTTCTGTACTTGTACTCGATGGTGCAGTGCGTACCGATTCACTTAGTACACATCATGGCAAAGTACATCAGACATCGGGGGCATTATGCTAGACTGGGAGCGATCTTCTCGAGCCCCTACATTACAAGATTAGTGCTAGGCATGGGTCTCTTGGATGTGATTCGTGGGGCTGAGAAGACAAGTATACCTACCCCCCTGAGTTTAGAGACATTGAGATTGATGGGCATTATCCGTAGAGTTCGGACAGGGGGGGTGAGAGTGATCATGCCACGGCTTCCTAGCCTGCTCCCCAGCCTCAGTTAGCACCGATGGAGACCGAGGCACCTTCGGCGGCAAAGGACGCTCCCCCCGTACGTATGTTTTCACCATCTTGAGCCCATGATCGCTTCGAGAGGCTCGAGAGTGCGGTGGGAGTGATACGGAAGAGGTGGCTGAGGCTCGAGCAGAGATTGCCGAGATTAGGGCTACGCAGGCCACTCAGTACACAGAGTTCATGACACGTTTTGAAGTATTACAGCAGATCTTAGAGCGAGACGTCGCCTCCTCATTTGTTTTGCAACCGAGGACTCCTCAGACCCCCTCGACATCTCCTACACACCCATCTCCTATACCAGCACCGGTGGATCCACCATATGTTTCCCCACCACCAGCAGTGGCAGAGGAGCAGACAGAGCATGACACCGACATTTGACTTTATTTTTCTGCATTTTCTTTATTTTACATTTTATTTTAGACTTGTTCACTCAGAAAGGATTCTCCTTCTGAGTTTATTTTCATTTTGCATCTCAAGTTGTATTCATTGTCTATCTTTTATATATACTCGAGTTGTTTTTGTTTTATTGAGCTTCACTGAACCCCCTCGTGTATGCGTGAAGATGGTCTTGTCATCATGGGAATTGAGACTTTGTCATGGGCACGGCCAAAGTGCTTTGGCACTTGACCGTGTGAGCTTCACAACCCGTCGGAACATTATTCCCAAGGACTTAGCTCCATCAAACGCGATAATAGGAGTCAGGGGAGTATTGTTTTGATTGCTTCACCCACATATATTCTTCATTGATATACATTATGAGTGAGCTTGCATGTGTACATTGGGGACAATGTACAACTTAAGTGTGGGGGGGGGGAGTTTCATAGTGCACGTATCTTTTACATTAGTTTTGATTGTTATACATTCTCACATAGCCAATGGCAGTTCACCTTAGTTGCAATAATTGTATTCTTGAGTTTAGGAGAGTTTTTAACATTGAATATCTTCATGCTCTGGTTTTATTTGAATTTTTAGGATTTTTTGCCCGAATTACACTCAGTGCACTACTCACTCTTTAAACTCTATTGGAAACTCATGTTTGATGTTAAAGGGACTAGTTATAGTTGTTTGTTGTGTTAAATTCTGAAAAATAAAAATGAATGATGAACAGAAGGAACAAAATAGTTTTATTGTTGATTTATGCTTGTTGGGTGGAAAGAGCTACCACCTATGTAGCATGAAGCTACTCTCATAAGTCGGATACTAGTTATGCCCTAATGAGAGAAAGAGCTATCCAATAGGATGAGTGAAAGCTACCACTCCGGTAGAAAGAGCTACCACCTCGAAAGTGTGAAAGCCACCTTAAAGGCCGCTTTGGACAGGGCTACCTTAGAGGATGTGTGAAGCTACTACCATCTTTGAAATTGTTGTCACTTTTGTAGATAAATAAGTCCATTGTACTTAGAACTTTGAGGAGTATACCTTGGGTTGTTTAGAGTGAGTTCACACACGTACATGATTTCGGGTTTGTCCTTTTTGATTCAAGTTTTTAGCTAGAGCTTTGATTTTTTGTATTTAATGTCGAAATTTCCCTTACTTTTAGAATGCTCTCTCTGCACACTTTGGTGAACCTAAGGGCAAGCACTTCCAATATTTCCTTCATCTATGCATATAATGTTTAACTTTGCTCGAGGACAACCAAAAGCTTAAATGTGGGGGAGTTTGATAAGTGCTTGTGTGATATGAATGCGAAGCATTCTTTCCTTATGTTGAGCAATACTTTTCTCAGGTTTTACACTAATATGTGTGTTTTTATGTTACTTTCATACAGGTAGGGTTGTGTGGCCGGGTATGAAGGAAAGAAACCAATGTGGATCATAATGCACCGATTTTGGAGGAAATCTTGCTAAGGTTCAAACGCGAAGACATAGGTCAGGTGTGAGATGCTAGAGTGTGTGCCAACCTCCTCGTATTTGAGTTAGCACAACCATTTGGAGGGGCACAAGGGCAGTCACACTCAAGCATTCCGATTTATGCACATAGAACAAGATCTCCACCAACTTGTCTGTCATTAAAGAAGCAAAGCGATCCATGACGTGAATGTGTGCCTGTTTGTGTCACCTAGATGAAAGTATAGACTTGGGAAGTATTTTAGGCCAGGTACTGTAGCAGAGAACCGTAGCAAAAGTACTGAAGCAGCACTATTCACAGGCGGCAGAAAATCATAATTCCAGAGAATCCACACGGGCGTGTGGAAATTATCCACACCCGTGTGGAAATTCAACATGGGCGTCTGAAAAATCCACAGGACCGTGTGGATGCCCGATTCCAGCCCTATTTAAAGCCGATTTCAGCCCCGATTTCAGTATTCTTTCCTCCATCTTTTCCCCAACTTGAGAGAGGGCTTCGGCAAGGGTTTGGAGACGTATTGGCTAGGGTTTTGGATAGGTTCTATGGCTCCGACATCGTCATTCCTTTGGAAGAAGGTTGGTAGGGGAGCTTCTGTCGAGGCGTTGACAAGTGCCCGTGTGGATTCTCTGGAATTGTGATTTTCGGCCAGTTGTGATCAGTGCTGCTACAGTGCTTTGCTATATTTGCTCTGCTACAGTCCCTGGCCTAAAATACTTCCCGAATCCATACTTTCATCGAGGTGACGCAAACGGGCACACGTTCACGTCATGGATCGCTTTGCTTTTTTAATGACGAACAAGTTGGTGGAGATCTTGTTCTATGTGTATAAGTCAGAATGCTTGAGTGTGACTGCCCTTGTGCCCCTCCAAATGGTTGTGCTAACTCAAATACGAGGAGGTTGGCACACACTCTAGCATCTCACAACTGACCTATGTCTTCACGTTTGAACCTTAGCAAGATTTTCTCCAAAATTGGTGCATTGTGATCCACATTGGTTTCTTTCCTTCATACTAGGCCTCACAACCCTACCTGCATAAAAGTAACATAAAAACACACATATTAGTGTAAAAACCCAAGAAAAGTAATGCTCAACATAAGGAAAGAATGCTTCGCATTCATATCGCACAAGCACTTATCAAACTCCCCCACACTTAAGCTTTTGCTTATCCTCAAACAAAAATTAAACATTCTGTGCATCAATGAAGAAAATATTGAAAGTGCTTGGCCTTAGGTTCACCAAAGTATACAAAGAGAGCATTCTACAAGTAGGCAAAATTTCAACACTAAAAATGAAAGATCGAAGCTCTAGTTAAAAACTTGAATAAAAAAAAGACAACAAACCCGAAATCGTGAAAGTGTGTGGACTCACTCAAGTCAACCCAAGGTATACTCCTTAAAGCTCTAAGTATAAGGGACTTATTTATCTATAGCAAGAAAGTAACAAAAATTTAAAGATGGTAGTAGCTTCACACATTCTCTAAGGTAGCCCTCTCCCAAGCGGCAGCTAAGGTGGCTTTCACACTTTCGAGGTGGTACATCTTTCGACCGGAGTGGTAGCTTTCACTCATCCTATGAGATAGCTCTTTCTCTCATTAGGGCATAACTAGTATCCAACTTATGAGTGTAGCTTCATACTACATAGGTGGTAGCTCTTTCCACCCAAAATGCAAAACAAACAAGAAAACTATTTTGTTCCTTCTTTTCATCATTTATTTATTTATTTGTTTTTCAAAATTTAACACAAGAAACAACTATAACTAGTCCTTTTAACATCGAACATGAGTTTCCAATAGAGTTTAAAGAGTGAGTAGTGCACTGAGTGTAATTCGGGCAAAAATTCTTAAAAATTCAAATAAAACTAGAGCATGAAAATATTCAATGTTAAAAATTCTCCTAAACTCAAGAATACAATTATTGCAACTAAGGTGAACCGCCATTGGCTATGTGAGCATGTATAACAATCAAAACTAATGTAAAAGATATGTGCACTATGAAACTCCCCCCCACACTTAAGTTGTACATTGTCCCCAATGTACACATGAAAGCTCACTCATAATGTATATCAATGAAGAATATATGTGGGAGAAGCAATCAAAACAATACTCCCCTGACTCCTAGTATCGCGTTTGATGGAGCTAAGTCCTTGGGAGTAATGTTCCGACGGGTTGTGAAGCTCACACGGTAGAGTGCCAAAGCACTTTGGCCGTGTCCATGACAAAGTCTCAATTCCCATGATGACAAGACCATCTGCACGCATACACGAGGGGTTCAGTGAAGCTCAATAAAACAAAAACAACTCGAGTATATATAAAAGATAGACAATGAATACAACTTGAGATGCAAAATGAAAATAAACTCAGAAGGAGAATCTTTTCTGATTGAACAAGTCTAAAATAAAATGCAAAATAAAGAAAATGCAAAAAAATAAAGTCAAATGTCGGTGTCATGCTCTGTCAGCTCCTCTGCTACTACTGGTGGTGGGGAAACATAAGGTGGATCCACCGGTGCTAGTATAGGAGATGGGGGTGCAGGAGATGCTTAGAGGGGCTGAGGAGTCCTCGGTCGCAAGACAAATAAGGAAGCGACGTCTCGCTCTAAGATCTGCTGTAATACGTCAAAATGTGCCATGAACTCTGTGTACTGAATGGCCTGTGTAGCCCTAATCTCAGAGACCTCTGTCCGCACCACTCCTAAAGCATTCTCGAGCCTCTCAAAGTGATCATGAGCTCGAGATGGTGTAAACAAACGTACGGGGGGTACTTTCTCCGCCGCTGGAGGTGCCTCGGTTTCCATTGGTACTGACTGAGGCTCATCACCTTTATCCTCGAATGGTATATTCTGCACATAAACACCATCTGGATATTTACTGACCAAACCCATGAGCCTCATTGTCTCTAACCCAAGTGGTGCTGGTATTATCGTCTTCTTGGCTCTGCTGATTGTGTCTCGTAAACCCATCGCCAAAATGAGTCTAGTAATGTATGGACCCGAGAAAATGACACCTAGTCTGGGATACTGTCCTTGATGCTTCAAATAGTCGGCTAAAATGTGCCCCAGATGGACCGGCTCGTTCCGAACCATGGAGTATAAGTACAGAAGTTCTTGCTTGTTTATGACTCTCGTGCTATCACCGTGACCATTCACTGACCTGCTTATGATGGCGTGAAGATATCTGTAACTAGGTCGAGATAAACATGAGGCCTTAGACACTCCTGGTTCATATCGCCCCTTACCACATAATATTTTATACGCCTCCTTGGGAGATAAACCTGACATGTCAATTCGAAGACTCTCATACTCCTCAGTCTCAATATGTTCCTCATCATATAGACCAAGTCTAGTGGAGAACTGTGTGACGCTCATACTATGATGTTGCCAAAAAGCTCTGAACTGAATAGCGCCGACACTATCAAAATGAGCATAAGAGCGGTCGAACTCAAATGAAGCAAGCACCTCTAAAGTGAGTGAGCGGATAGCAGGGTCATGAATATTCAATAACTTGTGCCAACTACCGACCTATAATAGTTTCTCGACCTCATCAGCCATGTCATCTGCTAGTTGCACCTTCCTGAGTGACCCAACATCCGGGATTCACGTTTCACCAAACTTAAGCTTCGCTAACCGCTCAAACCAAACTCGATGCGCAGGAAGTGTGAATTCCATGACTTATGGCTCAGGAGCAGGCCCTCTAGGATGTTTAGCAACTGCCTTCTTTGATCAGGTGGCCATACCTGCATGTATTAGAAAAAGAAAATCAATCAGTATCATTCAGACTATAGGAAAATCACAACACACGGCCGTGTGGAAATTCCACACGCCCGTGCATTTTCACGGGGCATGGAAAACGCACGGCCCTTATAGCCACTCTTCCAGCTACACCTCTATCTCACTTCCAGATCTTCTTAATAACAAATCATAACCATTTTAGTGAGAAACCGATGCACATTATCTATTTTAATCGCAGGTAATCAGCTAGACTCAAAGGAAGTCGGTGACGAGAGGAAACAAAGGCTTACCGATGAGTTGAAGCTAAACACCCCTACAATCCCCACAATGCACAATCAATCGATTCAAAGACAACAATTGGAAGACAGGAGAATGTCAGAAAATGTTCTTTGGGCGGCTTAGGGTTAGCTGAGAAACAATGTATTGGGAGAGCAGACAGTCTTTTAATTCCTGGAGATCCACACCGGCGTGGGGGAATCACCCACGCCCGTGCGCCCTCAAATGAAGATCTCAAAGGGGTAGACGCACACCCCTGTGTCTTCTCGGGATAGAGAGGACTCCTCTGCAGAGATTCACATGAGCGTGCGGAAATTACCCACTCATGTGCGGTTTTCACAAGGTCAACCACAGGAGCGAGTTCACGCCCCTATGCGCTCTCGGGATAATTTAACAAACTCTATAGGAAATCACACGCCCGTGCGGAAATTACCCATGGGCGTGCGATATTCGCATTGTCGTTCACAGGGGTAGCCACACTCCCCTGTTCCTTCTCTGGATGAGCTCGCAATACAAATCCATGGGCGTGCAGAAATTCCACACGCCCGTGCGTTTTCAGTGGATGCCTTAGAAAAACCTGCACGCTCTGCATAAAGTTTCTAAACATGTTTACACACTCAGAGCCTGCCCTAGTATGCAAGTTTTACCAAAGAAAAACATGGAATAAAGCTCAAATGACACAACTTCGCCAATTCCACATGAAAACACACGATGAATACACAAAGCCCACAAGAAAATCTTAGCAAAAGCATCTAAAAATCAAGACACCAACACTTAACAAATTATTCATGCAAACAAACTAAACACTTGGGTTGCCTCCCAAGAAGCGCTTGTTAAACGCCACTAAGCTTGACGTACCTTTTCTTACGTCTCGGGG
This sequence comes from Dioscorea cayenensis subsp. rotundata, assembly GCF_009730915.1. Lineage (NCBI taxonomy): Eukaryota > Viridiplantae > Streptophyta > Magnoliopsida > Dioscoreales > Dioscoreaceae > Dioscorea > Dioscorea cayenensis. The sequence continues at coordinate 35,900 of NW_024087277.1, forward strand.
GTTCATGGAGGGAAAATATCTCTCTATTGTCACTACAAATCTCTCCACCATAGTATGGTTTCAGCCTATGTCCATTCACCTTGAATGTGCCCTTCTCCGGATGGTTAATCTCAATGGCTCCATGAGGTGAAACTTCGGTTATGGTATACGGACCAGACCACCTTGATTTGAGTTTCCCCGGGAATAAACGTAGATGAGAGTTGAATAGTAACACCTGATCACCTGCTTTGAAGTCCTTCAGAATCTTAATATGCTTGTCATGCCACTTACGAATCATTTCCTTATATATCCTTGCATTCTCATATGCATTCATCCTCCATTCGTCTATCTCGTTGAGATGTAATATTCGTTGCTCTCCAGATTTGCGCAAGTCAAAATTCATCACTTTTAATTGCCCAATATGCTTTGTGCTCTAATTCCACCGGTAAATAGCAAGATTTTCCATACACTAAATTATAGGGAGTGGTCCCAATTGGGGTTTTGTATGCTATTCTATGAGCCCAAAGTGTGTCATCTAACCTTTCAGACCAATCTCGTTTCCCTTGTTCCACTGATTTGGTTAAGATTCTCTTGAGCTCTCTATTTGTAACCTCCACTTGCCCACTCGTTTGCGGATGGTAAGGAGTAGCATGATGATGATGAACTCCATAATGCTTTAACACTTTCACCAATTGTGTGTCACAAAAATGGGTTCCCTGATCGCTAATGATAATTCTTGGAGTTCCAAATTGCGTAAATAACTTCTTCAAAAACTTCACCACAGTTCTTGCATCATTAGTTGGAAGAACTTGGGCTTCCACCCACTTGGAAACATAATCAACTGCTACCAGAATGTATTGATTGCCATTGGACTTTGGAAATGGTCCCATGAAATCAATTTCCCATATATCAAACACCTCGCAAAATTGCATAGGATTTTGAGGCATCTCGTCCCTTCGTGATAAGTTTCCAGCCCTTTGACAACTATCACATCGTAAAACGAATTGATGAATATCTTGGAATAAGGTTGGCCAATAGAACCTAGCGGCTAAAACCTTCTCTGCAGTTCGACTTGATGCATAATGCCCCCCACTGGGCCTGAATGACAATGCGCAATGATATTCCAACCTTCCTCCCTAGAAACACACCTTTGCACCATCTGATCTGCACAAATACAGAATAGGTAAGGATCTTCCCAGAAAAAATTCTTAAGGTCACTGAAAAATTTCTTCTTCTGTTGAAAGCTTAAACCCTGCTTCAATACCCTTCCTGACAGATAATTCGCAAAATATGAGAATCATGGAATATCTTTTGATTCTGATTTCTGTACCGCATACAGATTCTCTTTAGGGAAGAAATCATTAATTTCCTTGCTTGCCGGTTCTTGCCCCTCACAGTCTTCTAATCTCGACAGATGATCTGCAACCACATTCTCTGTGCCCTTTTTATCTTTTATTTCTATATCAAATTCTTGCAACAACAATATCCACCGAATTAATCTCGGCTTCGCATCTACCTTGTTCATGAGATAACGGAGGGTAGAATGATCTGTGAACACTGTGACATTAGATAGGATGAGATATGGTCTGAATTTATCAAAAGCAAACACTACTGCTAATAATTCCTTTTTAGTAGTGGTGTAATTCTCTTGTGCACTTGTGAGAGTCTTGCTAGCATAATAGATCGATTGAAATTGCTTATTTCTCCTCTGACCCAAGACCGCTCACACTGCATAATAACTAGCATCACACATTACTTCGAACGGCTCATCCCACTTCGGTGTTGTCAGTATTGGTGCTTGCACTAACTTTTCTTTCAGCACATTAAATGCATTCTAACAGTTGTTTCTGAAATCAAAAGGGGTATCCTTCTCCAAGAGTTTGGTCAATGGTTGGGAGATCTTTGAAAAGTCCTTAATGAACCTTTTGTAAAAACCTGCATGACCCAAGAAACTGTGGATCCCTTTCACATTTGTAGGTGGAGGAAGCTTTTCAATTACCTCAATTTTCATACATGCGTAGGAAATCTTATGTCCAAGGACAATGCCTTCTTGCACCATAAAGTGACACTTCTCCCAGTTGAGGATGAGATTCGTCTCTTCACATTTCACTAATATTCTTTCCAAATTATTTAAGCAAGCATCGAAAGAGTCCCCGAACACTGAAAAATCATCCATGAAAACTTCCATAATATCTTCAAGAAAGTCATCAAAAATGGCCGTCATGCAACGCTGGAATGTTGCTGGGGCGTTACACAACCCGAAAGGCATTCTTCTATAAGAAAACGTACCATAAGGGCAAGTAAATGTGGTTTTCTCCTGATCTTCTGGGGCTATTGGGATTTGAAAATATCCTGACATGCCATCAAGGAAGTAGTAGAAATGATGCTCCGTTAGTCGTTCCAACATTTGGTCAATAAATGGCAAAGGAAAATGATCTTTCCGAGTGACGTCATTCAGTCTTCTATAGTCAATGCAAACTCACCAACCAGTAACTGTCCTAGTTGGGATTAATTCATTCTTTTCATTCTTTCCTACTGTCATTCCTCCTTTTTTCGGGACAACATGGGTCGGGCTCACCCACTTGTTGTCAGACATGGGGTAGATGTGATTCCTGCATCCAAAAGTTGTATTACCTCCGCCTTGACAATCTCCTTCATATTCTGGCTCAATCTTCGCTGAGGTTGGATCATTGATTTGTAGTCATCCTCCATTAGGATCTTATGAGTACAGAATGATGGGTTTATACCTTTAATGTCGGAGATCTTCCATGCAATAGTTGATTTGTGCTTTTTCAACATGCTAACAAGCTTTATCCTTTCGCCTCCGCGATAAGTTTGAAGCTACAATCACAGGGAGTTTAGAGTCCTCCATTAAGAATGCATATTCCAAATGTGCTGGAAGAGTTTTAAGCTCAAGTTCTGGTGGTTCAACAATTGATGGGCGCAAGCTCGCCCTCCCTTTAATCTATCAATCTCGTCGAAATCATTTGCCTCATGTTCACAGTTATTCTCCTCTTCTTCCACCTGGGTACCTATTTCTTTACAATCTGCAATGGATATTAATGTGTCCATTCCACATAGTTCTGCTTTTGAAATAGCAACTCCCACTGAAAAGAGTTCTTGCCATTGGTCTTGATAGGAAGAATCAAACTGAGTATGTACTTTATTATTCTTGTTGTATGAACTCATATTTTATTTTCTATTTTGTTGAGCTTTACTGAACCCCTTGTATTACGTGCAGATGGCCTTGAGAGTGAAGTTGATGATGTTTAGTCATAGACACGATCATGTGACATTGTCACATGATCGTGTGAGCTTCACAACCCATACAATAGGCCCATGAGTTAGACTTCACCAAATGTTTAATGAGGAGTTCAAGGGAGTATTGTTTTAATTGCATTCCCTCAAACATGTTGCTTCCATTGATACTATCCTTATTGTGCTTGTATGCGTACATTGAGGGTAATGTACATCTTAAGTGTGGGGGAGGGTTCATCTTATACATGACTTTTACTTGTGTTTTCATGAGCATGCTATTGTTGCCAATGAAGGTTCACCTTAGGGTTAAGAGTTTAATTATTATTGTTTTGGAAATTTTAAACATTAGATTTTATCATGCTCTATTTTTCATCCAATTTTCTTGAATACTTTTGTCCGATAGCTCTTTATGACTTTTCTCACTCATTAGACCTATGAAGACTCTAGTTCATTATTTTTGGGACTTTAGAGTGCTAGTTCTATTCTTAAAGAAAAATAAAAAATCAGAAAAAATTGAAAAAATTTTGGAAATTGTTTGTTGTTTGTGCATAGGGTGTGGAAAGAGTGATAAGTGTTTGTGTATAAGTAATACAAAGTATTATTTTCTTACATTGAGCATTACGTTTCTAAGATTTTATCGCTTATGCATATGTATTTGTGTTTTTTGTGCATTTATGGTTGTGGAGACAATTGTGGAAGAAAGGAAGCAAAAGTATATCGTGGATGTGATTGCGATGAAGCTCTTAGATCAAACAAACATGAAGACACAAGTTGTGGTCAAAGACACGTGAGTGTGTGCCAACCTCCATTGTGCTCATGCAAATACACCTAGGGGAGGGGCACAAAAGCAGCCACACTTATTTGTTCCAACTTGTGCAATACTAGCAAGATCTTCATCAATGTTATTTTATTAAATACCCTACACAATCTACCGCATGAATGTGTGCCCATTCATGTGGCCTCGATGAAAAGAGTGGATTCGGGAGCATTCCGGTGAAGTAATGTAGTA
>NW_024087278.1:0-12346 GCF_009730915.1 Dioscorea cayenensis subsp. rotundata
GCACTATGTACTCCAAAACTTAGTGCAAACGTTTTTTTTAGTAAATTATTTAAATAGTTATTTAACTATTCATTCACGTTTATTTGAGTCATCAAATTATAAAAACTTTTCAATATCAATCATTGGGCTATAATGGTATGACACCAAAGTATAAGGGGAGTCAGTGGGTTGAATCCCCCTCCCGCGTGACGATCTTGATTCTCAGTCTTGTTCATATCTCTTTATTCACCGGGATTTTTATCTTATTCTCATCTTGTACATCCGGGTTCGAGTCTTGTTTTATCTTATTTATATTCGATTTTAAAAAGGCGACTTTGTACGTATTATTCAACAGTTCAATCTGGATGTATCATAGATCCATATTTAATTGGGTTACCTGTTGTGACATCTATGTTTGCAATTTTATGTTGGAATCCTTAGATGAGTTCTAATTAAAACAAAATATTCACTAAAAAAAAATATAAAATGAAGTATTGATACGTAAAGTGTAATTTGGTCATGATTGTTAACCTATTGAGATATTTACTCCATATATTCTTATCATGGGCTTTTACCATTGTAGAATAAAAATGAATTACTCGAAAGACTGTTTCTTATGTCAAATAAAGCCTAGAGTTTGTGGAGTTTTGCTGAAGAGAGACAGGCAATCCAGATGAGTCTTTTCTGACAAAGGAGTTAGGCTGGTGTAATCTCGACTTAGGCCTTATTTAGATTGGCTTATCAAAAAAGTGTTTTTTTTTAGTTTAGTAGAAGTGCTTCTGAAAAAAAAAGTGCTTCTCTAAAGTAAGTTAAGCACTTTTTGTATTTTCTATTTGGATTAGCTTTTATGTAGAAACAAAAGCTGTAACAATAAGTTAAAAAATAGTTTTTTTCATAAGCTGGTCATGACTAGCTTTTGAAAAAAAGCTGTTTTTCAGTTTTTTTTACAGCTTCTGCTTTTTCAGAAAAGCCAATACAAACAACATTTTTGGAATTCAGAAATGCTTAACTTATAAAAAAACACTTCTGGATTTTCCAAAAGCTAATCCAAACAAGGCCTTATTAGACCATTCTAGTGGAAGACTCTCCATTAGTAGTAAAAGGTCAACTTCCAGTGGTTTTATTTGTGTTTGTTTCTCTTGATATATATATATATATATATATTTGCACTTCCAGGATACTTTGTTTATGTTTTGTTTCTTTATTTGTTTTTGGTTTTTTTCAATGTTTAGATGTTGGACTTAGGGGGTGTGACATAAGAAAACTTCTGAGTCATGAGTCAATGGTCAAACCAAAGTAAAACCAGAGTTAATCCAAAGTTAACCTAGACATGAATATAATATATATTTTTATAATTTAATTTTATATAAATATATAAGATATATTAAAACTATTATTTCTTTTAATTTATAAATAACTGTTTAATATATTAAATAATATCCAACGACAAACTAATATAATTTAAAATACAAACTTAAGCAAATTATAATATTAAAAACTAAAAATAAAATTTATATATTATCTAGTATTGACTTGGTTCAACCCGGTTTAGTCAACTAAGTAGTTTTTCGTGTTGAGTTTTTTAATAATTTTGGTGACATGGTCGGGTTTAGTTAAATTGGGTCATCAGGTTAAACCGGATTTAAAACATTGGTTTTTTTAATTAATTATCTATCTTATAAAACATATATAAATATAATAAGTTAATTAATTAAAATAATATGCAATATATAGATTTTTTCTAGTCAAATAAAGTCCAAAATAAATTAAAATAAATCATGATTGTAAAAATTAAAAAAAAAAATCAAAAGGTCAGCCAGCAATCGTATAAAATAATGAGATTGACCACGCAACTTGTTGTTTTTTTTATTCAAATTCCTCCCCGCCCCACTCCCCGCGGGGCATGGGGAATCCCCGTGCTTCGCGGGGAGTCCCCGAAAAAATATATTATATATTTTTATTATATTTATTAAAGATTATTTCAACATTAATATAATATTATATATATAATCAATAAATATTTATTTGTTAATATTTTTAATTATTAATAAGTTTTAGTATATATAACTTTCATATTTAATAGAAACTTAATTTAAAATAACTAAGTTTAAATATAATTGTAACAATAAATTTGAAATAACGTTATATATTATTTATTTAGTAGTAAATATTATTTTTTAAATTCATTAATTTATCTTTATATTATAAAATGTGACTCACTATTCTTTCATACAACTTATTAACTATTTATATTTATGTATTTCATTAAAACATATTTATTTAATAAAATCTTAAATTATTTTAATAAAATTATTATATAATATATTTACAAAATTAAAATTCAAACTTCTAATTTTTGACTTTCTAATATTGAATGTAAAGACAGAGTTGGACAACTATTTGGAAGAGTCTATATTGCCAATGAAAACCGATTTTGATATTTTGAGTTGGTGGAAAAATGCATTGAAGTATCCTACTTTACAATTAATTGCAAGAGATATTTTGGCAATTTCCGTGCCTACCGTGGCTTCGGAATCGGCTTTTAGCACGAGTGGGAGATTCATAAATCCACATCATAGTAGACTTCACCTAAACACAATAGAAGCGTTGATGTGCACACAAGATTGGTTGAAAGGTATTATTAATATTATTACTTGAATTTATTTCTATTAAGTTAATGTTATTTGTGAAAAAATTACTTGTTTATTTGTGTATTTCTTTATTTTTGAAGATTCATGTTTATGGTCAACAATTCAAGTTATTTGTTCTACATTTGATGAAGAGGAGGATGAGAATGATGAGGTAAATATGATTTTTTTTTTATAAAATTTTATCTTTAATCTTGATATTATTTATAATCTTATTATATATTTACAATTTTGTTTATTATTGAAGGAGGAGGTATCATGTCAAGATGCCAGTGGTAGTGGAATTTGATTCTCAATATAAATGATTTGGAAAAAGAGGAAACATATTGATGGAAGTATGAAATTATTGTGCTAGTTTTGCATTATGAATTTTATTTAGTGGAAATTGCCAAAAAAACCCTTTAAGTTTGTAAAATTGCCAAAAAAACACCCCGTTAGTTTTTCAGATCCCCAAAATGCCCCTCCTTTTTAAACTCTATGTTTTTCAAACCCCCAAACCACATAGCGGATGTGAGCGGAGTGAGTTTCAAATTTTTGGGACGAAAAATGCCCTTGCATGGGGAGTCGTGGGCTGCGACCCATCTCGGCGATTTGAGAGGAAGTGGGCGGTTTTCCGTGGGGTAACCCCAGAGGCAATTTATTGGAGCCGTTTAATTGCTTTTTCTCAACTCACGTCTTGACTTTTCCATTTCGAGTCGTCTCGAAGTTGTCTCTACGTGAAGCCCTACATGTCGGCATTTCATCGACTTTTCCCTTTCCACCGGTATCTCGAAGGAGAAGTCCCCATGCTGACTAGTTGGCATTTCATCGATTTTGAAATCTAAGGTATTGAGTATGGTTTTATGTTAACTATTCTGTTACAAAGAAAGATTTTGGTTTTGTTTTGTGCTCCTGTTTTTGTTGGAAGATATTGAAGTCTGCGAGGGATTTCTCAGTGGGGTTTTTGTTAGTCTCGAGGAGATTTCTCGGTGGGGTTTTTGTTTTGTTTTGCATTTTCGTATGTATACACTATCGAATTAGTTTTTTCGATTGTTATGATTTGTGTAATATTTATAATGTACATTTCCCGTTTCGTTTGATATGGTTGCAGTTTTACAAATGAGGGTTGACGTTTAAGAAATGAGATGTTACTGAGTTTAACATTTGTTGTCCCACTGTTTAAAGTATTCTCGTCTCTGTTTAACAAAATGGGTCTCTGTTTAACATTTTATATCTCTGTTTAATAGCGAGAGTTCTAGCGTTTAAAAACCTTATATTTCCGCTTAAACTTTTATCATCTTGCGTGTTGAATGTGTTGTTATTGTCGCGAGCTTGTGATTATGGCGGTCGACCTAGTTAATGGCCGATGCTATTTGACACGGTAGTGGAGACTTTAGGTGAATTGAAAAAAATAACATGACCCCTCGACACTGGGAGATTATTCGACGGACACCGTTTGCAGCGTTCACTGAGCTAGAAGCTATATACCAAGAGAGAGCCCTTCTTGATTCTCTTTTGCAAAGGTACGATGGTCGCACCAATAAATTCAGGATCGGGGAAAGCCTGCTGAGTTTCAGACCTCAAGATGTGGCCCTCGTGCTTGAGTGCGCGTTGCGATGGCGATGCGGTGGTCTTTTAGAAGAAGAAAAACCGAGTCGGCGTTCGAAGGCGGTATCTATCAAAGACCTACGAGAGACAGCAGAGACTCCATCAAGAGCACTGCGTTGCAACTTGTTCGACGGAGGGGAGAAGAAGATAATTTCGTCAAACTCGATGGTGTACCTCGTGGGGACGATCCTCTTCCCAAATACATCATGCTCGGTTCCGAGCCCGGATCGTTGATTACGTCGATGATCTACCGACCGTGGGGCGATACGCGTAGGCGCGAGCGACGCACTAGTGGCTTATGGAGGATATTCACTGGCCGCCGCGAGTGCAGAGATAGATGCGCGGGAAGAGACCAACACGTGGGTACATTAAGGGTTGCTCGGTCGCGCAACGTCACGGTTTTACTGAGTGGCCCGGAGCGGGGAAGAAAGTCCGTTTCGGCAAGATCCCAAGGATCGTTTGTGCTACGGTGAAAGTACTTACGGAAGCAAGCGGCGGTAGAAAGCGAGCTTGTCGTCGCTCGATGGAAAAGAGGTAATAAATCATGGACGATGTTTAACATAAGTCTTTAACGTTTAAACATTTTTATTTAGCGTTTAACTTTAGTATTTACCGTTTAACTCTTATTCATACTTGGTTTTAAATATTTTTGTTCTCCAGTTTAATTATATTCTATAACGTTTAAATATATAAACACTCTGTTTTAAATATAGTTTTTTATAGTTTTAAAATGAATGATTTCACTTTGAAAATTGTTTGGTTTACATATGTTAGTTTCTAAAAGTGGTTCCAGTGAATCTTTGAAGAAGAAATATTTGTTGGGGCTAACCGAGCGGATGGATGCCATTGCTCCGGGAACCACTTGCTCGAAGGAAGGATGAGAGGCGACCTCTCATCGTGCTTGTCGGGCGCCGTTCTCCTACTTCCGACCCCACCACGCCGCACGCATTCCTCGGCACGGAGAAGCCCTTCCCCTACCCCGGCGATTGCAACAACCCCCTACCACGACAACGACGGTCCCCGAGTGTGGCGGCCCCCAGACCATGGCAGCCCTCCGACCGTGGCGGCCCTACCCGGTGACATTAGGCGAAGATGTCAGCGCAACTCTTATCTGAGCATGCGAGATATTGATCACCGAGTTTCCTCGGCTTGTCGGCTCGTGTCGAGTAGCTGGAAGGGCGTTCACAACCGATTGCGCCATCCCTCGAAAAGAAGCGAAGCACGGGGACGAACAAGGCGTCGAATTTGTGACGAGGACATCATCGGAAGGTCGTTCAAAGGCGGCCACATTCGAAGAGACTTGCGAAAAAGAGGAGAACAATCTCGCCTCTGTCTCCACCGCCGGTGACGATGAAACAATAGCAACACCATCGGTGGTGATCTTTGTTGTTGAGAAGGACATCGTAGATGATGTGGCCGTTACTCGTTGTTGAGAAGGCCATTGACTCTCTTCTCGATGAAATCCTCGACCCGGTGGAACCCGGGCTGCCGAGATGCGGCATCAAAGATGGACACAATCAATGAAGATCGAGAACAAGTTAAGGGTGTGTCTCCCAGTGATCTCTGTTGTCGTAGCCACGGTTGAGAAGATCGTCGAATCCGTTCTAGTGGCCGTGGGCGTGGCGGCGATGATCGCGACCCAAGCGGGACACAATTCCACCACAACAAGAACCATGTAAGGATGTATCTGCGGTTGATCTTTGTCGCGTCGTCCCCGCGTCGAAGCCGGACACAATCCCACAACAAGAACAACCATGTAAGGATGTGTCGCGGTTGATGTTATCGCCATCGTCCCGCATCGAAGGAAGATCTTCTTGAAGACCCCGACCGAGCAGCGAGGAGAGATGATCAAGGCCAATCAAATATTGGACCCGGACGGCTCGAGAGCTTTTATTCGAAGAAGAAGAAATGGGTTGGCTCGAGTCGTCTTAACAAATCTGACGAGGAGTTGATGAGGATCTTCCTCATTGCTCTATCGACGGAGTAAGTGTAAAGTTTTTTATGATATTGTTTTAAAGGTTTTTATTATAGTGTTTTAACAATTACCTAATAGTGTTTAATATCTTTATGTTATCATTTAATTTGTCTACTTAACATTTAATTATATATAATATCATGTAACAATTGATAATATCATTTAAATATTTATAATATGGTCTTATTATATACATTATCGTTTAACCTCAGACCTGTATCGGTGTGGAAGAATGGCCATCGACTTTCACTACGCGATAAATTATACCACTGCTTGAGGGGAAGGAGATGGTCAGCTGATGATGTGATGGGACGCTTTCGTATGCATAATACAAAAGTCGGTGAGCGAAAGAGCCATATCCTTACAAGAAGCGCCTCCATCACCGGACCGCTTAGCGTTGTTTATGTCAAGCGGGACGGCGCACATGACACAATTATAGCTATGATCGGGGATCTTTGTCGCATAAGCGCATGAAGTTCAAATTGTCGTCCTCCCGATAATCGATGAATGGCCACTTCCATGTACGTGCGTCACGGACGATGATAAACAAGAATACAGGCGTTATTCTTCAGTATCAGAGTACGATAAGGACGCGTTGGACATGGTAAGTTCTTTAATTATGTCCTATTAATATCTGTTTGGTATTTAAATCTCTATTCTAATCTCGACTTGCATATCTCGGCGAGATAATCTATTCGACAATTGTGTCGATATGGAGTTCAGCGAGTCGGCGGCGACAAAAGTACCCACTCGTGCTGCGACATAGAAACCCCAGCCAAAAACAAGGAAGCGTCGATTGCGCCGTCTCGTCATGCGTTTTTATCGAGCAATTACTTTGGGGTGAGAGATTCTGCTACTGCAGACAGGACGTTCCTTACCTCGAGATTATGGTATGTTACCCGCATACTTAAGGAGGGAGGCGGCACGGCGTCCATGACAAAGGGGGTTGTCGCAAGCGGGTTAAATTTTTGTTTTTCAAGAATATGTCACTGTATATCACGAATGTCAATTTTATTTTTCGAATGTAAATCGGACAAATTCAATTCATTGTTTTCGTGTTCGAAAGAGCATGACTTGTATATGTTAATGTAAATTTTGTTTGTTTTTGAATTGTAAAAGCGGGTTAAATTCCATTCGAGTTTCATTTCATTGTTTAATTTACGTTCTAATTGTGTACATTTCACTTTCATTATTTAAATATACTATATATCGTTTAAACATCAGTTTTAAATATTTCAAAAATCACGATTGTGCACGTTTAAAAATAACATCATGCTCTGTTTAACTAAATGCATTCATTGTTTAAACAAATATGGGAAGTTGCCCATCGATAACTTGTATATCTCAATGTAAAAGTTTGTTTGTTTTTCAATTGTAAGGCGAGGGTTAAATTTCATTCGAGTTTCATTTTCATTGTTTAATTTACGTTGTAGTTGTGTACATTTCCGTTTTCATTGTTTAAATATACCATATATCGTTTAAACATCGGTTGAAATATTTTCAAATTATAGTGTATCCGTTTAAAATAACAATGTCTACTGTTTAAATACATTCGATTCGTTGTAAAGAGTAAGAGTTTAAATATGGAAACAACTCCATCAATACACAATGTTTCCACATGCATCGATCGGCTTATTAACAATACCTAGTCGACCCGCGGTTTCATTGCAAGATCGTCGATTGTGACGGATCCATGGCGGCGATGCGATGTAACTCCACGGACATCAAGCGCTTTGCGACTCGATCCTCTTTTCGTCTAGGCCGCCCGGGCTGCCTTCTCGTCACGAGTGAGTCGCAAAGCGAAGCTCACGATTTCCGATCTGAAGGCTGTCATCGTCGGGTATGGGGAATATAGCTTCCTTATACGCAAGTTTGTAATTGTCGGCGGTGAAGTACCCGCTAATAAATCGATGTACGTTGGTGTATGCATGCGCATTATTCGCTGCGCAGCGTGTTTTGCAAGGGATACCATAAACTTGCCACCTTCGACACGAACAAGTTCGATGGCGAGATCCAGCGGAGATTCTTTGCTGCGGTCGATCACTTCGTAGCGATCATCGACACAGACGACCAACACGAAGATTCAGTGTCCTCAACAATGATCGCTACCTTGGAATGTATGTACGGGCATAAGTGGGTCTCCCATTTGTTCGCTTGCTCACGCTGGGTTACATAACATGCGCATCAACTTGAACACGGCAAATAAGGTTAAACAAAGGCGATGATGGTTAAATAATTCAGTAAACATGTTTAAACATTATTGTAAATATTTAAGCGAAAGGATTAATATTTGAAGTCGAGACAAGTGTAATTAAACAAAGATTGAGAATGTTTAAAGGGTAACACTAAATGTTAAGTGTAAACCAACATTCCCGGAGACCTTATAGAGTCGACCATTTTTACGTCACGGTAAATGGCGAGCTTCCTTGATCCAAGCATTGAACAACTCATGACGTTTGAATACATCTCACCCCCAACGATCACCTCCGAGCAGATAGTCGACCAATGTGCCATATCCGATTTATTAATCAACCGATTGATGAGCTTGGGTGATGTGGCTCGCGGTTTATTCACGGTATCATCGAAAATCTTTGGCCGTGGATGCCACGCAATGCGGAAGCATATAGACCGGCCTCCTCCCTCGATGCCTTCCCAAGTCGACGTTGGCTTTTCGTAAAATTGGCCTCCAAATGTCGAAGGCGGTATGCATGTGGCGAAGAAGGGAAGACTCTCGCAATTGCGCTCACGAGACCTTGGACTGTCACGACCACGAAGGTAATTATCTCATGACAATCTCCATCCCTCGTATAAGGCATCGCCTAACTTAGATATGAACCAAGTCCAATTGGCATCGGTCTCGTTATCGACCTATACAGGAAAGGCGGCGTGATAAAAACCATTGTTTCCATTTTTTCCTGTGGCGCGATGAGTGTACCCGATATTTTTCCAAGGAGGTGGGTACCATCGAGAAAGCAAGTGACTGCGAGCCCTCTTGAATCCCCAGATACCGCACGAAAGAAAAGAATGCACGTTTAAAAGCGATCACCGTCTCTTTCCGCGATCGCATAGCTGCTATGGATTTGTCTCGACCACCTTATCCACATACCAAAGCAAGCGATCGTGGTCGGAGATGTCACTTGCCGTCGAGGACCACCCGGGCATGCTCTTTTTCCCAACCAAGCACCTTGTATGGTATGTGGACACCATGTTCCCATAACATGTCGCTACGAATGTCGATGGCCTTATCCGAGGGCGGTCCTTGAGCTTCGAATCACTCGTCGCTAACCCATTTTTGGGCGCTTTCGGATGTGGCGCTTGAACCTATGCCACCACATAAGTGTGTAGCCGGGTTGATTGTCTTGATTAGAAAGTATTTTTGTTATACTCTTTTGATGCATGAAGGCGCCAGCGACGACCATCGGCGGACGTTCCACGATCGCTCGATATTTTTCGTTCTTTTATGAAATTGAAGTCAAAATTCCTTTTTGATTGCATGATTTTGATACATCCACGAAATGTTTCGACACCGTCAAAGCGTTGTCGATATCAGCAGCGACGCGAATGATCGGCGAGGAAGGAAGACATCCACGCGTCGAGAGTCGCCCATGAGGGATGAATGGGAGCACTCGCGAGTCACGAATTCTGCCCTGACACTTGATCGAATAAAAGATCAGATATGTTAGCGAAGAATATAATGTTTAGAGTGATAATGACAATATTTAAGCGTTAAATTAAATATTTAAAGCATTTAACTAATAACGTAAGCGACTAGTACGATATGTTAAACAATGGCGGACATATTTACACAATAATGACCCCGAACCAGCTGGAATAATTAAAAAGAAAGGAACTTCTGACGAGGTAAACCTCGTTTTCGTTAGGATCGACAATGGCACATTTTACGTCTCGACGACAAGATCAACTACATCACATTTGAAGATGGAGTGGGCGTGACACATCCATTTGGAAGTCAACATCATTTTCTATTGGGCAAACCGTTTTTATATCCATCGGTATGATGAACTTAACCACGACAAGAGAAACTTGAGGACCCCATCGCTCACGTATCTCAGCTAACACCAACTCCCGAAGTGCGAGCGGTGAACATTAGCACCCTTCCCTCCCGTTGAATCTAGCAATACCACAAAACACTCCATATTATATCGATTGAAAACCGAAATCGTACAGAACCAAATGAAGTGAAGAACAAAAAAGAGGCGAAGAAGAAGAAGTAGAAGATGTAAAGAACAAAGCGGCGGTCGAGAAAAGGCAAACAAAAAAAGTGCAGCGATTGTATGCATAGAGGTTAGACTAGGCGTGATGTGATTGGGTGGTATTTTTCCCTCCATCCCAGGGCAAAAAGCGAAAATATATGTCACTTTGTCGCGAGGAAGACATATTGTCATCGTTCGAATGAGATGTTCTCGACTCAACATGAGTCTTTGTGTAAGCGTCGAGCTTTTTATGTTTAAGCAGGATACATATAGTGTTTAAAATAATGGTTAACTGTTTTAACTAAAAGTCTATATCATGTAAATAATATATTTATTGTTTAAATTGAATGCTTTTTTCATGACATCGCGTTGAAGATGGGTACCTCACAGAGTCCTTGTTTAAAACATCTTTACGTATTTTTCTTAAACTACCGTTGTCGTTGTTTAAAGAGTAACTAGAGTATTGTTTAACTTTTTCTATTGTTTACACCGTTGTCATTGTTTAAAGAGTAACTTTTTCTTAAACACCGTTGTCATTGTTTAAACATATTTACGTATTTTCTATTGTTTACAATGACGTTCTTTTGTTTCCCACATTGTTTTTACTAGGTCTATGTTTAAATTTGGAAGTTCGACGGTCGAAATAAACTTGTTTCGTTTTGTTTATAAAAGATTTTACAACATTTACAACATTTTCTGACGTCGCTCGGACTTTTGGACACTCACGACTCGACCCTCGTATAGCGAAACAAGTGTGCATACGTTCGAGATGCTCCAGCGGTTTGCATAACATGCGCATCGACTTGAACTGCTGCAGCGTGCAACATTAAAAAGGTTAAACAACACACATTCATGAAAAGCGACTATTAATCGATGTGTCGTGAGTGGGACTTAAGCGAAGATCACGATAGTTAAACCACGAGCGTAATAGTTGTGCTAGCGGCGTAATGTTCTTAAATGGTAGCGAGAAAGTCTCAGTGATAAATATCAACCCCGTCTTAAAGGATGTTTCATGATCTCCTCCTCACAGAGAATCCTCCGCGATCGCGAAATCATTGAAAAATTTCTTTTTCTTACCCAAGTCGAAATGCTAAGCAATTGCTTTGCCGTCAGTCCAGCATTGAAGAATCCTCGCATTCGAGGGCGATTATGAGAGCATTTCGAGCTTGCGAAAAAATAGTTTAACTTGTTGCGTGATTCGGCTAAATAAATTCTCAAGATAAGGAAAAGAAGGTTCGCGAAACATCCTTTTAGATAGAAAGTGGTTGTCCATGGGAAGAAGGAGGAGCGAGGAGGAGGAGGAGGATGATGAGGGACGACGAGAGTGAGTTGTCCATGGGGAGGCTTCTTTCTACGGTTATTTATGGTGTGAATTCCATGGCGGTGACTCTTCATATCAGAGAAAAAAAGTTAAGCATACGGTGGCCGACATTGGTGATGAGAGCGAGCAGGGTGTTCGGAGAAAAATTATGTTACCGATGCATAGAATTTTTAATGCCCAGTCGATTAATTCTTATACGCGGGATACCATAACTTAGCCACGTGCTACACTTTGCGCAATTCGGATCAAGCGAAAAAGATCACCGTTTCTGACGAGACTTTGAGAATTTACGTTAATATGAATAGTTATACATGTAAAGATAACGTTAAGCGGAGATGGGAAGTATTACACGGATATGACAATTATTAAACATATTAGTAAAAATATTTAAGCGTTAAACCAAGCGAGAAAGCCCTTGAGGTTGAGACATGATGTGATTTAGGCGCTTTCCTTTTCCCACCATTTTCAGGGGCCAAAAATGAGATTTCACAACATGGACCCATTTGAAGTGAGCGGTGGGGGTAAAGGGAAGTTAAACACTATCGGAAGAAATTTGTCCGGGGTGTGCATAGTAGGAGGGTTTTGGGAAGTTTTGAAAATTACGAGGGTGAGCGGTAATTTT
>NW_024087279.1:0-34960 GCF_009730915.1 Dioscorea cayenensis subsp. rotundata
AGCCGATACCTCCTCTCAAGTTAGGGAAAGGATGGAGAAAAGAATGTCCAAATAGAGGTTAAAATCGGCCTTAAATAGGGTTGGAATCGGGAATCCACATGCCCCTGTGGATTCACCACACGGGCTTGTGGAAAAACGTACAAGCGTGTGGAATTTCCACACGCCCATGTGGATTCTCTGGAAATCATCTTTCTCCACCAAAATACTCCCGAATTCACACTTTTCATCTAGGCCACATGAATTAGCACACATGGCTATGTGAAAATCACATTGACCGTGTCCATGACTATTCCTTAATTTCTATACTCAAAAGACCATTTCCATATATACACAATAGGGGTTCAGTAAAGCACAACAAAAATAAAAAACAACTCGAGTATATTAAGATAAAGCAAATAAATACAACTCGAGTAATACAAGTCCAAAATAAAATGCGAAAATGAAATATGAAAAATAAAAGCAACTAAATTAAAGACGCATCAAGCGTCGGTGTCGTCCTCTATCTGCTCTGCTGCAGGGAGTCGATGCTGTAACTGAGGATCGACTGGTGCTGGTGGTGATGGTGGTACCGGAGGGATCCGGGGCTCTCATCATGAATGCGGATATCGTGTCTCACTCTAGAATCTGCTATAAAACATTGAGACACACCATAACCTTCGTGTGGTTCATGGCCTATGTGTAGCAACCCTTAGCTAAATCTGCCTGTAATACTCCTACATCACTCTCGGGCCTCTCAAATTGATCATGTGCTCGAGTGGGAGTAAATGTATGCACGGGCGGTGGCTCCTGTGCTGTGGAAGGTGCCTCTGTCTCTATTTGCTCAGGCTGAGGCTCGGGAACCTGCTGCCACCCCTCTACTACATCTCCCTCAGCCTCGACTATCTCAGCTGGGGACATGATCATCACATAGACTCCTGGTCTGTCTCTATGCTGAGAGGAGATGATATAATAGTCTTCTCGGCTCCCCTGATAGCATTTATCATACCCATCCCCATGATGAGTCTAGTGATGTATAGACTTGAGAATAGATCCCCACTCTCACATACTGGCCCTGGTGCCTCAAGTAATCTTCAACAATGTGTCCCAAATGTAGCGGCTTGCTCTGTACCATGGAATATAACTAAGGTAACTCCTGCCACCTCAGAATTCGGGTACTGTCACCGCGACCACTCACCGATCTGCTCATGATTGGGTGGATGTATCTATAACTCGGTCGGGAAAGGCAAGTGGCCTTCGATACTCCTAGCTCATACTGACCATAGCCACATAAGGCCTTGTAAGCTCTCCGAGGAGTCAAGCTACCAGGATAGTCGATAGGTAGTCGCTAGTACTTCTCATTGTCGGTAAAAGCCTCATCGTATAATCAAGCTACCCATGACAAGCAGCTCGTCAATCTCATTGGCTATTTCATTACCTTGCTAAACCTCTCTTAGTGCACTCAAGTCAGGGAAACATGTCTGCTCGAACTTGAGTCTCGAGAAACTCTCAAATCGTGCCTAGTGCTCAGGAATTGAGAACTCTATATGCTTAGGCTCAAGCGAGGGCTCTCGGGGATGCTTGTTGGCTGTCTTCTTTGTACTGGGATCCATATCTACAAGAATTGAATAGAATATCGATCAAATAAATTCATGACTCAATACAGCAGAAATCCACATGGCCGTGTGGAATTCCTCACCCCCGTATGAATCCACAGGGAGTGAAAGCCGCACGGCCACTAGGCCAAAATCGTAAAAATCCATAAACATTTCACTTTAAAAACACTGTAATACATGCACCAACCATTTAATCATTAAAGCAAAGGAATAACCACCAGTTTAAACCAAATAAATCAAGATTGGCGAAGATAAGAAAGAATGACGGTTTACCGATAAGATGAGGATGAAAAGCTTGAAAACAGCATGAAAACTCGAGTGAAATCCCTCTAAAATGACTGTCAGGAGTTGGGAGAGTGCAAGGATGTGTTCTTTGAGTGTTTGGGAGTGTAAAGACAAAGAAATGTGAATAGATTATAAAGAAAAGCCACACCTCTTGGCGTTTTGCACATCCACACAAGCGTGTGGAAATTACCTACGCCAGTGTTACTCCAATGGGGAGCTCAACAAGGCACTCACGCGCACCTGTGTGGTCTCGGGATAACACATTTTACCTCTAAACGCATCCACACGAGTCATCCACAGGGCGTGTGGAAATTATCCACGCGTGTGTGTAATTCGCAGGGTCATCCACAGGGGCAGACACATGCCCTTATGTCTTTTCGGGATAGAGCTCTCAACTCTGCCAAGAAATACACGCACGTGTTGAAATTACACACGGGCATGTGTGACCGTCACATGGTCATTTTATAGGGGCATTCACACGCCCCTGTGTCTTCTCCGGATGGAGAAGTTGAGCTCTGAAGAGAAACACACACCCGTGTGGAAATTCATACGACCGTGTGCCTTCTCTTGATGGCTCGAAAAAATTACAAACTCTGCAAAAAATTTCATCACACTTATACACATATAGTGCCTGCATTTGGTATGCAAAATTGACCAGAGAATCATGAAAAACACGATCAAACGACCAAAAAACTTCACCAAACACAATTAAGCACTTGAAAACACAAATGATCTATGAGAAAAGTACAACAATAGCATGTAAAAATCAAGATACCAACACTCAAGCACTTATTCATGCAAGTACTAAACTAAAACCTAGAAAACAGTAAAAACTTGGGTTGCCTCCCAAGAAGCACTTGTTTACCTTCACTAAGCTTGGCACACCTGACCTTACCCCATGGGAGCTCATAGATGAAGGTTTCCCTCTTATCCATAAGCTGAAAGCATGATGAACATAATCTTTTGAAGGTAGAGAGTGAGTTATCGAGTTTGTTACCGCACAAGGGTTCGTCACCCTTACCCCATTCTTGCACATCCCCATTAGCCTTGGGATGTTTCTTGTGATGTCTTCTTGTACGCTTCATCTTTTGGATCATCTTTGTCATAATCCCTAGTATAGGTTGCATGTTGTCCTCTAGAACAAGTGTAATGATGTCTTTATTCTCCACCTCTTGGTCTAGCAACCCTTGATACGGGTCTGGACACATCTTTTTCTACACATATTCATCGATTAGTTCATCGGTAGTGTCAATTAAGTAAAGAGTATCAACAAAGTTGAGAGAATGTCTCATGGCTTCAGCGAGGTGATATGTAAGCTTGTCATCCCCAACTCTTAAAGTCAACTCCCCACCATCCATGTCGATATGAGCCTTGGAAGTACACAAGAATGTCCTCCCATGTTTTAATTGGACATCGACATCCTTATCAACATCAAACACTACAAAATCCACCGGAAACATGTACTTGTCAACCTTCACAAGTACATCTTCAATGATGCTTCTCAGATGTCTCACTGTTTGATCTGCCAATTAAAATATCATGCGAGTGGGCCTAGGCTGTCCCAAGCTTAGCCTTTGAAAGAATGAGTAAGGCATGACATTGATGCTAGCCCCTGAATTCGCCAATGTCTTCTCTTTTCCCAAATTACCAATGTTACATGGAATGATGAATCTTCAGGGGTCTTTCTTCTTGTTCTGCATATTCTTTTACAACACTCCAAACATGAAGCATCTAAGATCACAGATGCACTCTCCTCTAACTTCCTCTTGTTGGTAAGAGGCCCTTAAGAAACTTTGCATAGCGAGGTATTTGAGATAATGCCTCTACAAATGGGATGTTGATGTGCAACTTCTTGAATAGACCCAAGAACTTCTTGTATTGCTCATCATTTTGGTCATTCTTCAATCTTAAGGGATAAGGGATTCTTGGCTTGTATGGTGAGGGTACCACCTCCTCCTCTTTGGCTCTCTCCTCAACCTCCATGACTTCGGGTACTTAAATATTGGTCTTCTCACTCGGAAGCCTACCTTCAATCTCACGACCACTTCTAAAAGTGATCACCTTCACATGTTCCCTTCGATTAGTTTTAGTGTTACTAACCAAGCTTTCTTGAGATCTCTCTGATAACGACTTGACATCGCCGAATTGCATGTAAACCGCAAGTGCACGAGTGTCGAAGTAATAATTACCCCAGTTAGTGGGTAGTCGAATCTGCAGGGAACAGAAGTATTAGTATTAACCATTTCTCAGTTATCTAATAATAATCGATGAATATGATGGAGTGAACTAATTGAAAGAAAAGTTAACAAGTAAGTAAAAAGCCAAGAAAGAGAGTAAAGGAGTTCTCAATCACTAAAGATGAGGTACTCGAGCGATGTTCCCCCTAGGATCTTCCATGAAGCTCAAGATTCACTAAATGTTTTCAAACCGAGTCTAATGAGTCGAGGCAATCCAAGAACAATCGGTTCTTGTCTCGAAGCTACCAGTGCTAGTCCCCTACAAGCTCCCAGTAGAGAAATCGCTCAATCTCAACGCCTCACACCCCATATGACCCTAATATGCTCTAGGGATTGCCTAAGAGTAAAACCGATTCTTAAATATAGATCCAACCCTATTTCCCTACGAAGGATCCCTAACCTCCTACAAGGTCTTAGCAAAGAAATCTATCAATCTCACGCCTCACACCAAATATGGTTGCATAGAGTATAGGGAATACGGAGATAGGAAACACTCAATCGGAAGGGAAAGGGGACACTCCACTATCTCATGATTCACCCTCTCAATCCTCTTTAACCTTGATGTTCTAACTCTAATTGAGACCTCTCACATTAAAGTAATAGATCAAGTAATGTAAATTAATCACGAAGATCAACAACACATGCAAGCAATTAAATCACAAGGTTAAAACTCAAATCAACTCGAGTAAACTAGAAATATAGAGCAAATCAATACATAAGCATAGATCCTAGGGCTCACATGCCCAAATACCTACTAGGGTTTAGCCCTCCATGGGCCTAATTACAAAATAATAATGAATATAATGAAAAGCAATGAGACTCATAGAGAAAACACCCTCGAATTCGCGTGGATTGTCCTTGATAGGTAGTTCAACGTCTTGAAGGATTCCTCTCCCAAGCTAGGTTACCAATAGCTTCCCAAGTGCTACGACGGTGAAAGAACCTATCAAAGGTTGTGAAGAACTCCCTCCAAATCGGTTAAGACGTCCTCCTTAAAAACTAGCCGACTTGGCCTCCATGTAATCGCTCAAAGCTCCGCAAAAAGTCACAAAAAAATAGGGCAAACTGCCAATTTATAGCTTATGACCGTGTTTGTCACGTGCCCTCACGTGCCCATATGGATTTTCCACGCGCCTGCGTGCCCTGCAGGAATTTCCACGTGGGGAGAGTGAATAGTAACTTTGCTGCAGTGCAGTTACATTAAATTTGTAGCATTGTTTTGCTACAGTACTTTCCTACACTGCTTTTCACAAACATGGTCTAAACGCTCTACTATTGATGCCACATAGTCGAGCACACAATCATGCGGTAGGCTATAAGACTTTTCTTCATCGACGCGTCTTTGAAAGGTCTTGCAATCTTCACAAAGAGAAGGAACGTGAAGATGTGACTATCTTTGTGCCCTTCCAACTAGTGAATTAACTCGAATTTGCTTGGAAGTTGGCACACATCTCCATGTTCGTGAACTCCTTTTGTGTTTTGGTTTTCAAATTGCACAAGAACTCCCAACATTACGTCTTTATAGCCTATTTTTGCTTTTTTTCCTCTTTTTGAAACATTTACAACCTAATTGCACAAAAGGACACCGAATACGCTATATGAGGGATAAACCATGGTGAAAATGATGTTCAATGCATGTAAAACATACTTAAAAATATGTCTACTCAAAACACTTATGACGACTTCGCAAATTGCCCACTTGATTCTCTAAATTATGCAATAACGCTGTGTGGTTGCAAAGTGTAGCTTTGACCGACTGAAACCTTGTATCCGATGATTGGATGAACTTGTTTAAAGCTTTCTCTAGATCGGTCATCCAGGTTTCCAAACCCGAAACTCGATTCTCCATGTTCGGGGCTTGTTGTTTTTGTTGTTGGAAACCAAGTGTTGCCATTGTCTTTTGTTTCCCTTGATTGTTCCAAGAAAGATTCGGGTGGCTCCTCCAACCCAAATTGTAGGTGTTACTAAATGGATTGCCTTGGCTTCTCATTGCATTACCCACAAAATCCACTTGTTCTACCGAGGATGTACCACCAATAGAAATCGGGCAATCAATTGAAGCATGTCCTCCCCTACACCCAATGCAACTAATCAAGGCTGTCACTCTAGGAGAAGTTTGAGTATCTAACTTCTTGCTTAATGACTCAACCTGGGCAGCCAATGAAGTAACTGCATCAATCTCATGAAGTCCGGCAAACCTTTTTTTGTCTCTTGTGTTTTACTAATAACTGTTCATAGCCATTTCCTCAATGAGACATCGTACTTCTTCATAGGTCTTGCTTCTTAAGGTATCTTCCTCTGCTGCATCAAGTAACTGCCATGTCCTTGTGTTCAACCCATTGTAAAAAGTCTGAATGACCACCCACTCGGGGAAACAATGTTGAGGACATTTCTGCAAGAGCTCCTTCAACCTATCACATATCTCAAAAAGAGACTCCAATTCCGTTTGCACAAAGAAGGATATTTCATTCTTGAGCTTCACAGATTTTCCAGGTGGGAAATATCGGGCAAGAAAAGCTTCCACCATCTTCTCCACGTAGTAATCGATGCTCTAGGTAATGAATGTAGCCACTGCTTTGCTCTTCCCTTCAAGGAAAATGAGAAGGCACTTAATCTAATAGCATCATTCATAACACCATTAATCTTAAGCATGTCGCATACTTCCAAGAAATTCTCTATGTGGTTGGTCGAATCCTCATCGACCAAACCATTAAACTGTGTCAATTGTTGTATAATCTGGATGAATGCTGGTTTTTGCTCAAAGTTCTGAGATGTAATCAGTGGCCACATAATACTAAACAGTGTGCCCAGTACTGCAGGTTTGGCATAATCTGATAGTGTCCACTACTGCTCATTCTGCTCTGCCATATTATCTGATCCTTCACCTTCTACCTTAGCTTGATTTGACTATTCTTGTACAGGTTCTTTTCTCCTTCTATGAAGTATTCGTTCGAGTTTAGAATCTCCTTAAACCAATGTTGAAGGGTTTACTCAGGTCATAAGCTGGAGCTGTAACCAAAAAAGAAAAACAAATCAGAATGATGGAAGAATAGGAAAGTGTGAAATAAAATAAATGGTGAATAGCTAAAATAGGAAAGTGCAAAGTGTTTCTAAAATTCCCATTTCCTGGAAATGGTACAAAAAACTTGACAAAACACCTTTTGCGTATATACCACAAGTGTACGGGTTTGTTGAGGTAATAATACCCTAGTGAGTGGGTAGTCATATCCATAGGGAAAAGTGATCAGAAACACAAGGATTACTATTTAACTTAAGTGAAGATGGATCGATAGTAGTGTGAACAATGTCAAAATGAAAAGAAACAAAAAGAACAAGAAAGAGAGGCTATAAAAAATGAGAGGAAAGATAATCGATTGAAAATGGGGCACCCGGATATTGCTCCCCCTAGGACTATTGCTTCAAGTGCAAAACCAACTATTATTTCTCCTAACTGATGCTTAATAAGTCGTGGAAATCCTACAATTCAAGGTCCCAAAGCTAAGGTCAACCGTGACTAACCCTGCACTATGTTCCGGAGGAGAAATCGCTCAGTCTCAACACCTCACACTATGCAAAGTTACTTAAAGCTCTAGTGAGTCCAAGTGATAAACCCTATTCACTAACAAAGATCTAACCCTTTGGTCCAGGCGAAAGATCCCTAATCACAATTAAGCCCCACATACTAAGAATTACTTCAATGGTTCACTCTATTGCGTGCGCAACTAAGAACCAGTGGAGTTTGTCTCTTAGCACTTCACTCTATTATGACAGCAAAGAGCTCTTGGAACGTGGAGGTAGGATAAATCACAACAGTGGGAAAATGGGACATACTTCTACCTTTCAACTCACCCGCTCGACCCTCTCTAATCTTGCTTTGTCTAACCCTCATAGTGTGTCACTCACTCACAAAGATTACTAATGCAGGCTCTCAACCCTCGTATCACTCTAAGGGAATACCCATTCAATAAGCATTCAAGATTAGAACCCAATTAAAAAACATCAATTAAAGAAACAAAATAGAAAGGTCAAAGAAACAACGTCACCCTAGGGTTTACAAGTGCAAGTACCCAATAGGGGTCTAGCTCTCCATGGAGTAAGATATAATCAATAATGAAATTAAAAGTAAGAACATGCAATCCATAAGTAAACCAACCTTGGTATTTGTATCAATGGTCTTGTGGAGTGTCCGTGTCTTCTTCAAAGGTTCCCTCGTCAAGCCTAGGGCACACATCGCTGAATCGATGCTGACAAAAACTACCACAATAACTATCTTCCAATGGAACACGGTGTTGAAGACCATAGAACCACTACAAAACCTTGCCAAAGCCTCTCCAAACCCTAGTCGCGAGCATGTCTAAAGATGGAGAAAATATGAGAAAAATATGGGGAAAAGGATTCCAAAACGGGCTGAAGTCGCAGCTTTAAATAGGCTGTAATCGGACATCCACACTGAATCCACAAGAATTGATTTTTCAACGGCCTATAAACAGTAACTACTACTACAGATATTTGCTACATTGATTTACTACAGTACTCCGCCAAAATACTCCCGAATTCACATTTTTCATCGAGGACACATGAATGGGCAAACATCCATGCGGTTGATCATGTTGCATCTTTAATAAAATAACATTTGACGACAATCTTGCTAGCATTGCACAAGTCAGAACACATGAGTGCGATTGTCTTTGTGCCCCTCCAATTTGCATGTTCACTGGAGCGCAATGGAGGTTGGCACACACTCATATGTCTTTGAGCACAACTTGTGTCTTCACATTTGTTCACTCCAAGATTTCTTCAGTAAAGTGCATTCATAATCTACTTTGGCTTCTTTCTTCCACACTTGTCTCCACAATCCTACATGCACAAAAGTAACAGAAATACACATGTATGAGCGATAAAATCAGAGAAAAGTAATGCTCATTGTAAGAAAAGAATACTTTCTATTACTAATACAGAACCACTAATCACCAAGTACCCACTAGGGGTTTTTCTCTCCGTGGAGCAATAAAAAAGCAAATATGAAGTGAAAGAGAAGTGCAAGTAATCCATAGAGAAAATCCCCTTGTAGTTCGTATCAATAGTCTTGCGGAGCAGCCTCATCTTCTCAAAAGGTTCCCTTGTCAAACCTAGGGCACACCACACCAAATCGATGCCGATGAAAGCTCCCCCTATAGTTCTCCTCCAAAGGAACTCAATGTCGAATACCATAGGACCGCTCTATAAACCTAGCAAAAGCCTCTCCAAACCCTGGCCGCCAGCTTCCCGGAAGACGGACAAAAGATAGGAAGAAGATCCCTCAAAAAAACTCTCAAAGTGGTATTTCTAGGGCTGGAATCAAACATCCACATGGGTGTGTGGAATTTCCTCATGCCCGTGTGAATTTCCAAGTCTTCATTTCTAGCGTGCTATAAACAGTAACTACTATAGTGATTTTATTACAATAAACTGCTACATTACTTTCCCAAAATGCTCCCGAATCCACTCTTTTCGTTGAGGCCACATGAATGGGCACACATCCATACGATAGATTGTGATGCATCTTCAATGAAACCACATTGACAAAGCTTTTGCTAATGTTGCATAAGTCAGAACACATGAGTGTGACTGCTTTTGTGCCCCTCCACTTTGTGTATTTACTTGAGTATAATAGAGATTGGCACACACCCACATGTCTTTAAGCACAACTTGTGTCTTCACCTTTGTTTGATCCAGCAACATTGAAGACACAAGTTATGCTCAAAGACATGTGAGCGTGTGCCAACCTCTAGAAGCACTTTAGATAAAACAAGACTATCTTTGCTTGGTTAACTATAGAACAACTCACTACCTTGATTTCTTTTCACTTGTGCTTGTGGAGTTCTCTATCATTGAGCTTGAGGTCGTATATTTAGTCGTTTATCATCTTCCTCTTGTTCCTCATGTTTATTTTCTTAGGACAAGCAAACACTTAGGTGTGGGGATGTTTGATAAATGCCTAAATGTAGGTATTTTATACTTGTAGAATATAAGCTTTTCGCCCATATTTTCATTAATCGATGCCTGTTTTGTGTTTAAATTTGTTTTATTTATATTACAAGTATCAAAGGAGCCATGGAGAGCTTGAGAACACAATTGGGGAGAAATCGACACCAAAAATCATATTTTAGGGTTCGAAGCATCGGAGAAACTAAATTTCTGAGTAATGCTATAAAAGACAGTAAGGTTCAGGGGCTCCATGCGGCCGTAGGCACCCGTGAGGCTCGGGCGCACCTTATTTAACCATATTTCTGCTAGGGTTTTGGAGGAGACCACTTTAGAGACATCTTGAGCCCTAGGTGGAGGCCTCTTCACCAGGCATTTGGATTGCCAGATCAATAGATTTAGAGTAAAAGAAGCAAGAGGAGAGAGTTGTTTGGGCAAAATCTCCATCGATTTTACCTTGAGGAAGCTTGTAGAAGACAAGGGAAGCCGCTCCCATTGCGGCATCCGCAGAAGCCACTCCATGACATCCTTTCTCCTACACATCTTTCCATCATTTGAGGGAGTTTATTATGCTTTCTAGAGTAGATTACATGAACTTGTTTTGTGTTTGTGCTTGTATGGAAAGCGAAGCCCCAAGGTTTCCGGATGTCGGTAAACCTTGTGGTGAACTTATGTATTTGGATGCTTTGAGTTGCTTTAATGCATTTGGTGTGTTCATGGTTTAAGCTTGGTGCGATTTGCTATGTTGATTTACATGAGAACTCTGGTTTTCAACTGCTAGTTTGTATTAGGTTGCAAGACTTTAGCCCTAATACGAGACACATCTTGCTTAATGGGGATTCATGCATGAGTACGTTGTAACCATCACGTAGTTCATACCCTCCACATATTAGGGCTGAACCTAGGTTGATTATCGGTCTTAATTGGGATTTCCCTTTGCACATTACAATCGGAGGAGAAGGTTGGCCTGAAGAGATTCCGAGTTAACACTCATATGGAATTAGGAGTTATTACCGTGACCATCAGGACAACCTACTTTTGGAATCTCATGGCCTGAACACCCCTTTTGCTTAGCAGCTCATACATTCATTTACCTTGAGTAACCCTTAGGGGATCCACATCCAGGACCTCTCTTATCTCTTGATTTCCATCCTCTTGTTTGGCTTTGCACTATGGTTCTTATTTTATTTTAGTGTTTTAGTCATCTCGATTTTTAACTAGAATTGGAAGGCTTGACCCTATTTCTGTTAGAGTTTTGAAAGAGGCCACTTTAGAGACATCTTGAGCCCTAGGTGGAGGCGTCTTCACCAGGCATTTGGATGGCCAGATCAACAGATTTAGAGGGAAAGAAGCAAGAGGGAGAGTCATTTGGGCAAGATCACCATCAATTTTACCTTGAGGAAGCTTAGAGAAGACAAGGGAATCTGCTCCAATGGCGGCATCCGTGGAAGCCACTACATGTCATTATTTCTCCTCCATATCTTTCCGTCATTTGAGGGCGATTATTATGCTTTCTAGAGTAGATTACATGAACTCGTTTTGTGCTTGTGCTTGTATGGAAGGCAAAGCCCCAAGGTCGCCGGATGTCAGTGAACCTTAGGGTGAACTTGTGTATTTGGATGCTTTGAGTTGCTTTAATGCATTTGGTGTGCTCATGGTTTAGCCTTGGTGAGATTTGATTTGTTGATTTACATGACAACCATGCTTTTCATCTGCTAGGTTGTATTTGGTTGCATGATGACACGCTCGAATATCCATGCAAACCGCAAGTGGCACGGGTGTCTAAGTAATAAAATACCCGGTGAGTCGGGTAGTCGAATCCACCGGGAACAGGGCTACTAGTACAAACTTCTTCTCTGCTTTCTAGCCTAATGAAAAATAGAAAGGTGTCGTAATCTAATGTGTGAAGAAATGAATGTCGGAGACGAATATGCCAGGATGAAATGGAGGAAGAATCTCAATCAATAAAGATGAGGTACCCGGGCAATGCTCCCCCTAGGATCTAACATGAAGTTCAAGATTCTCTAAATGCTTCTAAACCGAGTCTAATGAGTCGAGGTAATCCTAGAACAACTGGACCTTGCCTTCAAGCCATCAGTACTAGTCCCCTACAAGGTCCTGGTTGAGAAATCGCTCAATCTCAACACCTCACACACCATATGACCCCAATACGCTCTAGGGACACCTAAGAGTGAAACTGATTCCTAAAGATAAATCAAACATTAATTCCTGGTGAAGGATCCCTAACCCCCTACAAGGTCCCGGCGGAGAAATCTCTCAATCTCATGCCAAATATGGTTGCATAGAGTATAGGGAATACGGAGATAGGAAACACTGAATCGGAAGGGAAAGGGGACGCTCCACTATCTCATGACTCGCCCTCTCAACCCACTTTAACCTTGAAGTTCTAACTCTAACGGAGACCCCTCTCTCATCAAAGTAACAAATCATGTATATACAATCAACCACAAAGATCAAGAAAACATGCAAGTAATGGGAAGACCAAATTAAAACTCAAATAAACTCTGATTAACTAGAAACATAAAGCAAATCAATGCAAAAAAATAGATCCCAGGGTTCACATGCCCAAGTACCTACTAGGGTTTAGCCCTCCATGGGAGAAGTTACAAGACAATGATTAATAAAATAAAAAACAATAAAAACCATACGAAAAACCCCTTGAATTGGTGATGATTGGCCTTGGTGGGTAGTTCAACGTCTTGGAGGATTCCTCTCTGAAGCTAGGTCGTCGGTGGCTTCCCAAGTGCTATGACAGTGAAGGAAACTATCAAAGTTGGTGAAGAACACCCTCCAAATTGGCAAAGACATCCTCTCCAAACCCTAGCCGTCTCACCCCTCAAGAGCCGCACAAAAGATGAGAAAGAATAGGCCAAAATGGCTATTTATAGGCCATAAACCGCATTTGTCACGTGCGCCCACACACCCATGTGAATTTTCCACGTGCCCGCATGGAATTTTAATGCGGTTGCATGGAATTTTCACGCGGGCACGTGAACAGTAATTCTACCATAGTGCTTCATGTTCCTTCTCTTTGTGAAGATTACAAAGCCTCCCAAAGATACGTCGATGAAGAAAAGTCTTATAGTCTACCACATGGACGTGTGCCCGGCCTACTAGGGTGCAAATCAATGCAAAAAAATAGATCCCAGGGTTCACATGCCCAAGTACCTACTAGGGTTTAGCGCTCCATGGGAGAAGTTACAAGACAATGATTAATAAAATAAAAAACAATAAAAACCATACAGAAAACCCCCTTGAATTGGTGATGATTGGCCTTGGTGGGTAGTTCAACATCTTGGAGGATTCCTCTATGAAGCTAGGTCGTCGGTGGCTTCCCAAGTGCTATGACGGTGAAGGAAACTATCAAAGTTGGTGAAGAACACACTCCAAATTGGCAAAGACATCCTCTCCAAACCCTAGCCGTCTCACCCCTCAAGAGCCGCACAAAAGATGAGAAAGAATATGCTAAAATGGCTATTTATAGGCCATAAACCGTGTTTGTCACGTGCGCCCACACACCCATGTGGATTTTCCACGTGCCCGCATGGAATTTGAATGCAGTTGCATGGAATTTTCACGCGGGCACGTGAACAGTAATTCTACCATAGTAATTAGCTACAGTACTCTCCGTAATCGAGGTCCAAACACTCTTGTCTTGAGGCCACATGGCCGGGCACACTTCCATGTGGTAGACTATAAGACTTTTCTTCATCGACGTATCTTTGGGAGGCTTTGTAATCTTCACAAAGAGAAGGAACATGAAGATGTGGCTGCCTTTATGTCCTTCCAACTAGTGAACTGACTTGAATCTTCTTGGAAGTTTGCACACATCTCCAAGTTCATGAACTCTTCTCATGTCTTGGTCCTTGAATTGAACAAGAACTCCCAACATTGTGTCTTTATAGCCTATCTTTGCTTCTTTTTTACTATTCAAGGCATTCACAACCTATATGTATAAAAGAACACCAAATACACAATATGAGACATAAACCATAGTAAAAATGATGCTCAATGCATGTAAAACATATATAGAAATATGTCTACTCAAGCACTTATCAAACTGCCCCACACTTAATCCTTTGCTTGTCCTCAAGCAATATTAAACATTAAACTCATGGAAAGAAAAGAGAAGTGCTTGGCCTTAGGTTCACTAAAATAGTACAAGAATAAAATTCTAAAGTCATGGAGAGAATCAAACATTAAACAAAACAATCAATGCTCTAATAAACAATCCAATCAAAAATGAAAGTGATAAAATCCGAATGCGTGTGTGTGTGTGTGCACGAAAAACTCAACTCATGTCATTACTATGTCTACTACTAAGTTCTTATTAACATTGGACTTATTTATAAACACAAAGAATAGGTAGTAGGTTCACACGACCTCCAAGGTAGTCCTTTCCCAAGATGCCTCCCGAGTGACTTTAACACTTTTGAGGTGGTAGCTCTTTCTGCCAAGGATGGTAGCTTTGACACATCCCATAAGATAGCTCTTTCTCTCATTAGGGCATAACAAGTATCCGACTTATGAGAGTAGCTACATACATCATGGGTGGTAGCTGTTTCCACCCCCTATGTACAAACAACAAACAATTTCCAATTCTTTTCTTATTTTTTAATTTTTAATTTTTTTCTTTCAAAATTTTCAAATTTTTTTATTTTCCTCTGATTTTTTTTCAAATAAAAACTAGCACACTAAAGTCCCAAACACAATGAACTAGAGTGTTCATAGGTCTAATGAGTGAGAAAAGTGCACAAAGAGCAATCAGACAAAAATATTTAATGAAATTGGATGAAAACTAGAGCATGATAAAATCCAATGTTTACAACCTCCAAAAACTAAGAATTAAACTCTAAACCCTAAGGTGAACCTTCATTGGCAACAAGAGCACACTCATGAAAACACAAGTAAAAGTCATGTATAAGGTAAACCCTCCCCCACACTTAAGATGTACATTGTCCTTAATGTATGTATGCAAGCACAATAAAAATAATAACAATGGAAGCATAATGTGTGTGCGAATGCAATTAAAACAATACTCCCCTGAACTCCTCATTAACCGTTTGGTGAAGTCTAGCTCTTGGGCTTGTTTACGAAGCTCACACGACCATGTGACAAAGCACATGATCGTGTTTATGACCAAAACACCATCAACATCACTCTCAAGGCCATCTGCACGCATACAAGGGGTTCAGTGAAGCTCAATAAAGAAGAAAAGATGTGTGAGTTCTTATTAGTAAAACAAATAAAGCACAAACTCGCACAAATAAAACGAAGCACAAAGACAACTAAGGTCTAAAACATAAAATAAAGAAAACTAAAAATGAAAACAAAAGTAAAGAAAACTAAAATCTCATAAGTGGGACGCTTCAAGCATCAACGTCATCTTATGGTGTTGCCGGTGTGTCAAAAGAATGTTTTCATCCAAGGTTAACCATAAGAAATTAAAGCATTTCGGAAGAAGTTTTTCAGTCCTTGGTGTCATACCTGCATATAAAGCTTCAAAAGAAGTCAGATAAGCATGAATTTGATGAGTACAGGGTTCCACGCGAGCGTGGAGGGCAGGCCAAGCGCTTTTATGGCCTTATTGGGTACTCTTCCAGCCTACGCGGGTGCATGGCCAGGCCACGCGCCCGCGTAGGCGTGTGCTGGCCTCTGCCATCCCATCAAGAAGCCGTGTGCCAGGCCACGCAGTTGCGTGGCCTATGTCCAGCGCGCGCATGGGCGTGGCTAGAAAGAGCACACGGCTAGCCAGGCCGCGCGCCCGCCCACCCCATCCACGAGAGAGCATGGCTGGGGTGCTCTCAGCCAAGGGGGCCACGCGAGCACGTGGCCCTTGATAAGTGCTTGTGTGATATGAATGCGGAGCATTCTTTCCTTATGTTGAGCATTACTTTTCTCAGGTTTTTACATTAATATGTGTGTTTTTATGTCACTTTTATGCAGGTATGGTTGTGAGGCTGAGTATGAAGGAAAGAGGCCAATGTGGATCATAATGCACCTATTTTGGAGGAGATCTTGCTAAGGTTCAAACGGGAAGACATAGGACAGGTGTGAGATGCTAGAGTGTGTGCCAACCTCCTCGCATTCGAGTGAGTACATCTAGTTGGAGGGGCACAAAGGCAGTCACACTCGATCATTCCGTCTTATGCATATAAGAACAGGAGCTCCACCAACATATATATCATTGAAGAAGCAAGTGATTCACGATGTGAACGTGTGCCCGCTTATGCTACTCCCCGATGAAAGTATGGAATTGGGAAGTTATTCGTGTCGAAGACCCGTAGCGGAGAAATGTAGCAACACCGCAACAAGTATCAGTAGCAAAGACCTGCTCACGACCACCGAGAAACCAGAGAAACAGAGAATCCACAAGGGCGTGTGGAAATTATCCACGCCCATGTGGAAATTCCCGCGACGGTGCGTGTATCGTCCACGCCCGTGGAGTTGCCCGATTCCAGCCCTATTTAAAGCCGATTCAGCCTCAATTTTGGTATTCTTTTCTCCATCTTTTCCCCAACTTGCGAGAGGGCTTCGACTAGGGTTTTGAGGGGTATTGGCCAAGGTTTTGGAGAGGTTCTACGGCTCCGACATCATGATTCCATTAGGAAGAAGGTTGGTAGGGGAGCTTCGATCGAGGCGTATCCTATACCGGACGAAGGAATTTTGGATGACGAGTAGAGGACTTTCCACAAGACCATCGACACGACCATCGAGGGGGTTTCTTTATGAATTCATTGCTTTTACATTCGATTTCTTTGATTGTACTTAGCTCCATGGAGAGCTAAACCCCTAGTGGGTACTTGGGTGATTGTGAACCCTAGGATGTACTCGCTTCATTGAACTTCTTTATTATGCTTTCAATAAATTGATGTTTATTGTGAGTTCCAACCTTGAATGCTTGATTGTATGAACATTTCCCCTAGAGTGACACTAGGGTTGAGGGTTCTTATTGGTAACCTTATGAGTGAGTGACACACCACAAGCGTTAGACAAAGCTAGGTTGGAGAGGGTTGAGAGGGTGAGTCGAGAGGTACAGGAGCGTCCCTTTTTCCTCTGGCGTGATAGATTCTACCTCTGTTCCTCAAGTTCTTTGCGGCCATAATAGAGTGAATGGTCTAAGGGATGAACTTCCGCTGGGGCTTAGTTACGCGTGCAACGGAGTGAAGCGTTTAGGTGATCTTAGTATATAGGGCTCAATTGTGGTTAGGGACCTTCCAGCTGGACCAAAGGGTTAGGTCTATAATTAGGAAAAGATTTTTCAGTTGGAATACCTAGAGCTCATTCCAACTCTATGCGAGTGCGAGGTGTTGAGATTGTTCGATTTCTCCTCCGGGACATGTATAGAGTTAGGCATAGTTGACCTTAGATTTAAGACTATGTAATTAAGGATTTCCCGCATATATCCCCTTGCGTATATCCCGCAAGTGCACGGGTTTGTCAAAGTAATAATCCCGGGTGAGCGGGTATCGAATCCATAGGGAGTAAGGAGTAAAGACACTTAATTCGATTCTTAGCTATGTGGATTATCAACAATGATAACTGTGACAATGATTCAATTCTCAACAATTAAAAGCAACAAGTAAGAGAGCAAAAGTAAGGAGGAGGTAAGGCAATCGATAAAGATGGGATATTCGGATGATGCTTCACCTAGGATAATCGCTTCAAGTGCAAGAACTCTCTATTATGCTTCCTAATCAATGCAATGGTGAGTCGTGGAAATCCTTCCATACATACTCCCAAATCTAAGGTTAACTATACCTAACTCTATTCATGTACCGGAGGAGAGATTAAATAACCTCTCAACCTCGCGCTCGAATAAAGTTGCAATGAGCTCTAGGGATTCCAGGTGATAAATCTCTTCCTAATTATAGACCTAACCCTTTGGTCCAGGCGGAAGGTCCCTAACCACAATTAAGCCCTAGATACTAAGATACCCTCAACGCTTCACTCCATTGCACGCGCAACTAAGCCCCAGCGGAGATTCATCCCTTAGACCATTCACTCTATTATGGCCACAAAGAACTTGAGGAACGGAGCTAGAATCTATCATGTCGGAGGGAAAAGGGGACGCTCCTGCACCTATCGACTCACCCTCTCAACCCTCTCCAACCTAGCTTTGTCTAACGCTCGTGGTGTGTCACTCACTCACAGGGTTACCAACAAGAACTCTCAACCCTAGTGTCCCTCTAGGGGAAATGTTCATACAATCAAGCATTCAAGGTTGGAACTCACAATAAACATCAAGTTATTGAAAGCATAATAAATAAGTTCAATGAAACGAATACATCCTAGGGTTCACAATCACCCAAGTACCCACTAGGGGTTTAGCTCTCCATGGAGCTAAGTACAATCAAAGAAATCGAATGCAAAAGCAATGAATCCATAAAGAAACCCCCTCGATGGTCGTATCGATGGTCTTGTGGAGAGTCCTCTACTCGTCGCAAGGGATACTTTGTCCGCCCTAGGATACACCTCGTCGGATCGATGCCGACGAAAGCTCTCCCAATAACCTTCTTCCAAAGACGCGTGATGTCAGAGCCGTAGAACCTCTCCAAAAACCTAGCCAATACCCCTCAAAACCCTAGCCGAAGCCTCCTCACAAGTTGGGGAAAAGATGGAGAAAAGAATACCAAAATCGGGGCTGAATCGGCTTTTAAATAGGGTCGAATCGGGCAACTCCACGGTGTGGACGCTACACGCCGCCTGGCGGAATTTCCACACGGGCGTGGATAATTTCCACACGCCCTGTGGATTCTCTGCTTCTCCGATTTCTCGCCAGCCGTGAACAGGTCGCTACAGATGCTCGCTACGCCTTCCCAATTCCATACTGTCATCGGGTAACGTAAACAGGCACACGTTCACGTCGTGAATCACTTGCTTCTTCAATGATATACATGTTGGTGGACCTCTTGTTCTTATATGCATAAGACGGAATGCTCGAGTGTGACTCGCCTTTTGTGCCCCTCCAAATGGATGTGCTCACTCGAATGCGAGGAGGTTGGCACACACTCTAGCATCTCACACCCGTCCCTATGTCTTCCCGTTTGAAACCTTAGCAAGATCTCCTCCAAAAATAGGTGCATTATGATCCACATTGGCCTCTTTCCTTCATACTCACCTCACAACCATACCTACATAAAAAGTGACATAAAAAAACACATATTAATGTAAAAACCTGAGAAAAGTAATGCTCAACATAAGAAATGAACACTTCGCATTCATATCGCACAAGCACTTATCAAACTCCCCCACACTTAAGCTTTTGTTTGTCCTCAAGAAAAATTAAAACATTCTGTGCATCAATGAAGAATATATTGAAAGTGCTTGGCCTTAGGTTCACCGAGGTATACACAGAAAGTATTCTACAAATAAGAAAAATTTCAACACTAAATATGAAAAATCAATGCTCTAGCTAAAAAGTTGAATCAAAAAGGACAACAAACCCGAATTTCGTGTAATTGTGTGAACTCACTCAAAACAACCCAAGTTATACTCCTCAAAGTTCTAAGTACAAGGGACATATTTATCTACAAAAGTGATAAAAATTTTAAAAGATGGTAGTAGCTTCACACATCCTCTAAGGTAGCCCTTTCCAAAGCGGCCGCTAAGGTGGCTTTCACACTTTCGAGGTGGTAGCTCTTTCTACCCGAGTGGTAGCTTTCACTCATCCTATGAGATAGCTCTTTCTCTCATTAGGGCATAACTAGTATCCGACTTGTGAGAGTAGCTTCATACTTCATAGGTGGTAGCTCTTTCCACCCAACAAACACAAATAAACAATAAAACTATTTTGTTCCTTCTTTTCATTTTCAATTTTTTTTTTCAAAATTTAGCAAAAGAAGTAAACCTAACTAGTCCCTTTAACATCAAACATGAGTTTCCAATAGAGTTCAAAGAGTGTGTAGTGCACTAAGTGTAAATCGGGAAAAAATTCCTAAAAATTCAATCAAGAACTAGAGCATGAAAACATTCAATGTTAACAATTCTCCTAGACTTAAGAATGCCATCATTGTAACTAAGGTGAACCGCCATTAGCTATGTGAGCATATATCAATCAAGAACAATAGAAAAAGATGTGCGCATTATGAAACTCCCCCACACTTAAGTTGTACATTGTCCTCAATTACACATGCAAGCTCACTCAAAAATATATCATTCAAAAAAATAGATGTGGGAGAAGCAATCAAAACAATACTCCCCTGACTCCTAGTGTTGCGTTTGATGAAGCTAATTCATTGGGAGTAGTGTTCCAACGGGTTATGAAGCTCACACGGCCAAGTGCCAAAGCACCTTGGCTGTGCCCATGACTAAGTCTCAATTCCAAAGATGACAAGACCATCTGCACACATACACGAGGGGGTTCAGTGAAGCTCAAGAAAAAAACAAAAAAATAACTCGAGTGTATAAAAGATGAAGCAATGAATACAACTCGGTAAAAGGCAACATAACATAAACTCGGAAGGAAAAAAATCCTTTTCCGAGTGAACAAGTCTAAAAAAACAAGAAAAATAGAATAAAGTAAAATGCACGAAAGTAAAAGAAAAGTAAAGTGTCGGAGTCGCTCTCTGGCTCCTCTGTTGCTGCTGGTGCTGAAGTGGAATATAGTGGGTCCTCCGGTGCTGGGGTCGAGGATGTTGGTGCTGGAGGAACTGACTGGGCCTGAAGAGTCCTCGGCTGCAGGACAAATGATGAGGCAACGTCTGGCTCTAGGATCTGCTGTAATATGTTGAAACGTGTCATGAACTCTGTATACTGAGTGGCCTGCTAGCCCTAATCTTGACAACCTCGGCTCGGACCACTCCTATAGCATTCTCGAGCCTCTCAAAGCGATCATTGGCTCGAGATAGTGAAAAAACCTGCACTAGGGGTGGTTCCTTGGCCGCTGGAGATGCCTCGGTCTCCATCGATGGTGGCTGAGGCTCGGGGGCGGGCTGAGATGCTCCGGCTTCATCACCTTCATCCTCAGCTATCTCTGGGCTGGTAGGACTAAAGCAAAAACCCCTGTCCGAACCCTGCAGACCATGCCCATCAACCGCATCGTCTCTAGACCCAGGGGAGCATGTACACTCGTCTTCTGGGCCCCGCGAATCGAATCCAAGAGACCCATGCTCAGCACTAATCTCGTAATTTAAGGGCCCGAGAAGATCGCTCCCAGTCTAGCATACTGTCCCTGATGTCTGATGTAATCAGCCAGGATGTGCCCTAAGTGGATCGGTACGAGTTCTACCATCGAGTACAAGTACAGCAGCTCCTGACGGCTCAAGACACCAGTACTGTCACCGCGGCCATTCATTGACCTACTCATGATGACGTGCAACTATCTGTATGCTGGTCGGGAAAGGCACATGGCCTTGGACACCCCTGGCTCTTACTGACCTTGACCACATAGCACTCTGTAAGCTCTCTGCGGGGCCAATGTTCGAGGATAATCAGTAGGTAACTGTGCATACTCCTCTGTAGCTGTGAATGCCTCCTCATATAGGCCAAGTAGTACGGAAAACTGTGTAATGATCAAGCTATGGTGGCGTCCAAATACTCTGAACTGAATGGTACCCAAACTGTCGAAGCTCGCATACGCTCTATCAAACTCAAACGAGGAGAGCACCTCCAGTGCAAACTCTCGAATGGTTGGCTCTCTAATAGTCAGCAACTGCCGCCAACCGCCTTCTGAAAACTAGATCCTCAATCTCATCGGCGTGGGTCCTTCAAGACGTCGAAGCTCTTCATCAAGGCCATCAGTTCATATATAAGGGGGTTTATTTCTATGGTTTTAATGTACTTTCATTCATTGATGGTGTGTTTTGTATGTTGCTCCATGGAGAGCTAAAACCCTAGAGGGTATTTGGGCTTGTGAACCCTAGGATTCTCATCTTTTGTGGATTTACTTAGTGTTTCTATTTAATCCGAGTTTGATTAAGTTTTAATCTTGTATTCTCATTGCTTGCTTGTTTAATTAATCCTTGTCGTTGATTGGATTTGCATGATTTGTTACTTTGATGTGAGAGAGGTCTCCATTAGAGTTAGAACTTCAAGGTTAAAGAGGGTTGAGAGGGTGAGTCATGAGATAGTGGAGTGTCCCCTCTCCCTTCCGATTGAGTGTATTATATCTCCGTTCCCTAAGCTATATGCAACCATATTTGGTGTGCGGTGTGAGATTGAGAGATTTCTCTGCCGGGACCTTGTAGGGGGTTAGGATCCTTCGCCGGGAATTAGGGTTGGATCAATCTTTAGGAATCGGATACACCTCTTGGAATCCCTACAGTGCTTTGCAGTCATATTTGGTGTGAGGTGTTGAGATTGAGCGATTTCTCCACCGGGACCTCGTAGGGGACTAGTATCGGTGATCGGGAGACTAGATTAGATTATATTTGGATTTCCATGACTTAACTTACTCATCATAGAAACACTTTGCTTATTCAATACCTAATACCTGAATCCTAGGGGGAGCATTGCCCGAATACCCCACTTTTATTGATTGAGATCTCCATCCATTTAACCCTTGCAAATTCATCTCCGGTATTCACTTCTTCGCACATTAGATCACCACACCTTTCCATTTATCATTAGGTTAGAAAGCAGAGAAGAAGTTAGTACTAGTAGCTCTGTTCCCTGTGGATTAGACTACCCACTCACCGGGGTAATTATTAATTCGACACCCGTGCACTTGCGGTTTACATGAATATTCGGAAGTGTCAGCTACATACAACATAGGTGGTACCTCTTTCCATCCCTAATGCACAAACAACAATTTTTTTCAGCAGAATTAACACAAGAAGTAACACTAACTAGTCTCTTTAATATTAAACTTGAGTTTCCAATAGAGTTTGAAGAGCGACTAGTGAAACATGTATCATTCGAGCAAAAATTCCTAGAAATTCAAGTAAAAACTAGGGCATGAGAATATTCAATGTTAAAAATTCTCATAAACTCAAGAATACAATCATTGTAACTAGGGTGAACCGTCATTTGCTATGTGAGCATGTATGTAAATCAAAACTTATGTAAAAGACATGTGAAAAGTGAACTTCCCCCCACACTTAAGTTGTACATTGCCCCCAATGTACACATGCAAGCTCACTAATAGTGTTTATCAATCAAGAATATATGTGGGAGAAGCAATTGGAACAATACTCCCCTGAATCCTTGTATTGCATGTGATGGAGCTAAATCATTGGGAGTGATGTTCCAACAGGTTGTGAAGCACACATGACCAATTGCCAAAACATCTTGTCCGTGTCCATGACTAGTTCTTGATTCCCATACTACCAAGACCATCTATAAGTATACACAAGGGTGTTCAGTGAAGCTCAAGAAAATAAAAACAACTCGAGTATATAAAAGATAGAGCAATGAATACACTCGAGATAAAATAGAAGATAAACTCAGAAGGAAGATCCTTTCTGAGTGTACAAGTCCAAAATAGAATGCAGAAATAAAGAAATGAAAAATGCATCAAGTGTCGGTGTGGCCCTCTGGCTCAGCTGCTGCAACTGCATAGTCAAAAGGTGCCGGTGGATCAGGTGTTGATGAGACCGGTTTAGGCGTTGCCGTGGTTTTAGAACAAATGGTGAGGCAATGTCTCACTCAAGAATCTGTTGTAATGTATCAAAACATACCGTAAACTCTTTGTACTGCGCAGCCTGTGTAGCCCGGACCTCAGCAATCTCTGTCCGAAGCACCCCCACCGTACTCTCGAGTCTCTGTAAATGATCATAGGCTCAAGATGGTGAAAACATGCATACTAGGGGTGGCTCCTCTGCCACAGGAGGTGCCTCTATCTCCACTAGTGTCGATTGAGGCTCAGGAGCAGGCTGAGAACTCTCGATAATATCATCATCTCTCTCTGCTACTCAAGGGTAGGTGTAATCAGAGCATGCACTCTGGATTGGACTCTACAAACCATCCTTATTAGCCTTAACGTCTCTATAACCAGGGGAGGAGGTATATTTGCCTTCTTGGCCCCTCGAATCGTGTCTTGAAGGCCCATACCCATTGCAAGTCTCTTGATGTAGGGGCCCGAGAAAATCACTCCTAATCTGGCATACTGCCTCTGATGCCTTATAAACTCTGCGATGATATGTCCCAGATGGATCGGTGTACTCTGAACCATTGAATAAAGATATAGAAGCTCCTGTCGGCTTAGGACACCGGTATTGTCACCACGGCCATTCACCGGCCTACTCATAACTGCGTGTAAATATCGATATCCAAGTCAGCAACGGCATGTGGCCTTAGACACTCCTGGTTTATACTGGCCCTGACCACATAGCACTCCATACGCTCTCCGAGGGTCATGGTGCCCGGATAATCCATTGGCAACTGAGCGTACTTCTTAGTATCTGTGAATGCCTCCTCATACATTACCTGCCAGGTCGAGAACTGTGTCATGCTCATGGTGTAGTGATCCCCCAGTGCTCTGAATTATATAGCGTCGCCACTATCAAATTTGTCATAAGTACGGTCAAACTCGAATGATGATAGCACCTCGAGTGTAAGTGTATGGATAGTAGGCTCTCTGATCATCAATAACTATCTCCAACCTCCAACCGAGACAAGATCCTCTACTTCATTCGCCAACTCCCCTCCCTGCTGTATATCTCGCAAAATGCTCGTGTTTAGGAAGCGATTCTGCCTGAACTAAAGCCTCGACAAACGCTCAAAATGAGCTTGATGCTCGTGAATAATGAATTCATTGCGCTCTACCTCGGGGATTGTTCTCTCGGACATTTTTCGGCCGCGATGTTAGTCCCAAGTGCCACGTCAGTAAAAATCAAAAAGAAATCATTCAAAATTGCTTGAAGGAATAATGCTGCAGGAATCCAAACAATTGTGTGGAAATTCCACATGCCCGTGTGGATCCACGGGGCATGAAAAACGCACGACCGCACGTTAAAAACTTGTAAATACATCATTTAATCACTTCTAATTTCTTTCTAATCATGTATATCCCTTCTAACTGTAGAGACGAAGCAACATTCACTAGTTTCATAGCTTAAAATCAAGAATTTATGGAGAAAAGAAGGAAAAAGGGTTTACCAATGAGCTCAAGATGAAACTTTCAAAATCGGTAGAAAAATCGAGTAAAATTCCTCAAAATCAACGGTGTGAGGTTGGGAAAGGTGTTAGGAGTGTTCTGTGAGTAACCAGAGGTGTGATGTTGAAGAAGAATGGAAAGATTTTTAAAGAAAACCCGCGGCTCTTGTGTTCCTGCTCATTCGCAATGGCGTGCGAAAATTACCCACGCCCGTGTGCCTCTACTAGAGAGACTCACAGGGGCAGATGCATGTCCCTGTGTTCTCTCAGGAAAACACTCAAGTCTATCTGAATGCATACACACGGGTGTGCAGAAATTACCCACGGCCGTGCGGCCGACCCACAGGGGCCACGAGCGTGTGGAAATCTCCCACTCCCGTATGTTTATCACAGGGTCATCCACAGTGACGAATCCACACCCCTGTGCCTTCCCTGGATGAGCTCTCAGTAGAGACTCATGGGCATGTGGAAATTCTACATGGCCGTGCGTTTTCTCTGGATGCCTTAGGTGAATTGTAGGCTCTGCAGAAAATTCC
Organism: Dioscorea cayenensis subsp. rotundata; assembly: GCF_009730915.1. Classification (NCBI taxonomy): domain Eukaryota; kingdom Viridiplantae; phylum Streptophyta; class Magnoliopsida; order Dioscoreales; family Dioscoreaceae; genus Dioscorea; species Dioscorea cayenensis. The sequence continues at coordinate 25,672 of NW_024087279.1, forward strand.
TGCACATATAAAACCAATCAGAGCCTGCTTTCTCGCATGCAAAATATACAAGAGAAAAACATGAAACTTGCTCAAATGACCAATAATTTCGCCATAGACATTTAAGCACACGATAACACCAACTCATCCATAAGAAAATCACAGTGATGCATCAAAACATATAGACAACAATATTCAATGTCTTATTCATGTAAACACTAAACTAATAACTAACAAAACAGTAAGTGCTTGGCTTGCCTCCCAAGAAGCACTTGATTAACATCACTTAGCTTGACGTACCTTTTCTTACCACACGGGGGCTCATAGATGAAGGTTCCCCTCTTACCCATGACTTGAAATCATGATGAGCAAACCCTCTTCAAGGTAAAGGGAGAGTTGTCGAGCTTGTTACCACTTAAAGGCTTGTCACCCTTGTTCTATTCATGCACATCCCCAACAGCCTTGGGGCGTTTCTTGTGCTGTCTTCTCACTCGCTTTACCTTCCAGAGCATATTTTTCATGATCCCCGGAGTAGGTAGTACTTTCTCCTCTAAACCAAGCATCATTAATTCCTCGTTCTCCTCGTCTTGGTCTAGCAACCCCTCGTATGGACCGGATTTAACATTTTCTGCACATATTCATCGATTAGTTCATCAGTAGAGTCAAGAAAATATAAATTATCACCAAAGGCAAGAGAATGTCGCATGGCTTTGATGAGTGGGTATATGAGCTTGTCATCGCCAACCCTCAGTGTCAACTCCCTGACGTCCATGTCGATCAATGGCTTTGAAGTGCACAAGAATGGCCTCCCAAGTATGAAAGGAACATCTGCATCCTCATCAACATCCAACACTATAAAATCTACAGGAAATATGTACTTGTTCACCATGACAAGAACGTCTTCAATGATGCCCCTCGGATGTCTCACCATCCGGTCCACCAATTGCAAAGTCATCCGAGTGGGCCTAGGCTCTACCAACCCAAACTTTTGAAAGAAAAAGTATGGCATGACATTGATACTGGCCCTGAGTCTGCCGATGCCATCTCTTGACCCAAGTTGCCAATGTTGCATGTGATAATGAAGCTTCCTAGGTCTTTCTTCTTGTTCGGCATATTCTTTTGTAAGACCGCCAAACAAGAGGCATCTAAGATCACCGATGCACTCTCTTCCAAGAACTTAGCATACCGAGGCATTTGAGATGATGCCTCCACAAAAGGAATGTTGATGTGTAATTGCTTGAATAGACCCAATAACGTTTTGTATTTCTCATCATTTTGGTCGTTCTTCAATCTAGAGGGATAAGGGATTCTTAGCTTGTAAGATGGGGATGCCACCTCCTTCTTCTTACTTGCTCCCTTCTCAACCTCTATGACCTCCGGTGCTTCAACATTGGTCTTCTTACTTGGAAACCTACCTTCACCCTCACGACCACTTCTCAAAGTGATCACCTTCACATGCTCTCATGAGTTGGTTACGGTGTTACTCGGTAAACTTCCTTATGGTCTCTCAGATAAAGACTTCGTGATTTGCCCCACTTGATTTTCTAGGTTGTGCAATGAAGCAGTGTGGTTGTGAAGTGTAGCCTCAACCGATTGGAACCGTGTATCCGATGATTGCACAAATCGGGTAATGCTTTCTCTAAGTCGGTCATCCGGGTCTCTAAACCTGAAACTCTATTTTCCATGTTCTGGGCTTGTTGTTGTTGTTGGAAACCCAGTTGTGCTATGGTCTTTTGCTGCCCTTGGTTAATCCATGAGAAATTTGGGTGATTCCTCCACCCCTGGTTGTAGCTGTTCCTATAAGGATTGCCTTGGTTTCTCATTTCATTACACCCAAAATCAACTTGCTCAACAGATGTAGTAGCACCAACGGCTATCGTGGAATTGGATGGGGCATGTCCTCCCCTGCATCCATCACAATTCGTTATAGCCGCTAATCTAGGAGAAGTTAGAGTGTCTAACTTCTTACTCAAAGCCTCCACTTGGGCCGCCAATGATGTAACCGCATCGATCTCATGGAGTCCGGCCACTTTCTTCCTTTCCCTTGCATTCCATTGGTAGCTATTCATGGCCATTTCTTCTACTAGTTATCAGGCTTCATCGGGGGTCTTATTCCCCATTGTACCTTATGCGATAGCATCTAGAAGTTGTCTTGTACTTGGATTCAACCCATTGTAAAAGGCCTGAATGATCATCCATTTAGGGAATCTGAGAAGTGCTTGTGTGATAAGAATATGAAGTATTCTTTCTTTATGATGAGCATTACTTTTAGTAAGTTTAAGCGCTAATACATGTGTATTTGTATTCTTTTTTGCATGTAGGGTTGTGAAGCTAAGTATTTGAAAAAAGATGCCAAAAGTAGATCGTAAACGCATTATTTGGTGGAATCTTGGAAGGAACAAATGCGAAGACACAAGTCAGACTCTAGGATACCTAAATGTGTGCCAAACTCCATGAATTTAAGTCATTACAATGAGTTGGAAGGGCACAAAGGCAGTCACATTTGCGTATCCCGGCTTTTGCATTGATAACAAGATCTTCACCAACGAAGCCTTTGATTAAAGAAGAGTTGTAATCTACGGTATAAACGTGTGCCCGTTGATGTGATCTCAAAGAAAAGTATGGAATTGGGAGTGTTTTGGCCGAGTATTGTAGTAGGTTGCTGTAGCGAAATGTTGAAGTAAGTACTGTAGTAGTGACTGTTTAAAGGCGACCGAAAACGGGATTTCCAGAGAATCCACACGGGCATGTGAAAATTTCCCACGCCCGTGTGGAAATTCCACAGGTCCATGTTGCAGATCCACAGGGGCTTGTAGATGCCCGATTAAAGCCCTATTTAAGCCGTGATTTAGCCTTGATTTTAGGGATCTTTTTCCCCTCTTCTTTTTCTCTTTTCTCCATCATTTGGGAAGCCGTCGGCTAGGGTTTGGAGAGGCTTTTGCCAAGTCTTTGGAGTGATTTGATGGAATCGACACCGTGATTCACTTGGAAGAAGGATATTGGGGGAGCTTTCGTGGGCATAGATCCGGCGAGGTATGCACTAGACCAAACAAAGTAACCTTTGTAGAAGATTTGGCTACTCTACGAGACCATCGACACAACTACCGAGGGGGTTTTCTTATGGAACACTTGTTTTCACTTTCATTTCATCATTGATTATATTGTGCTTCATGGAGAGCTAAACACCTAGTTGGTACTTGGGTTTTGTAAACCCTAGGATATTATTGTTTCATTGATCTTTTATAATGCTTTCCTTAATTGTTGTTTCAATTGAGTTCCAATTTTGAGTGCTTATGGAATGATTTCTTCCCTAGAGTGACACAAGGGTTGAGAGTCCATCTTGGTAACCATTGTAGATGAGTAACACACTACGACAGTTAGACATTGCTCATTTAGAGAGGGTTGAGAGGGTGATTCGAGAGGTAGCGGAGCGTCCCCTTTCCCCTCCGGAGTGATTTATCCTACATCCATTTCATTGAGTTCTTGGTGGTCATAATAGAGTGAAGTTCTAGAGGATGAACTCTGCTGGGGCTTAGTTGCATGAGCAATAGAGTGAAGCATTGACGGGACTCTAGTGTTTGGGTCTTAATTGTGACTAGGGGTCATTCGCCTGGTCCAAAGGGTTAGGTCTATACATAGGAAGAGGGTTTATCACTTGGATTTCCTAGAACTCCATGCAACTTTACACAGTGTGAGGTGTTGAGACTAAGTGATTTCTCCATCGGGACTTAGTGAAGAGTTAGTCATGTTTGACCTTAGATTTGGGACCGTGTGCTAAAGGACTTCCATGACTCATTGAGCATTGATTAGGAAGTATAATAGTTGGTCTTCCACTTAAAACATTAATCCTAGGGCGAGTATTGCCCGACTACCCCACTTATATTGATTTTCTTACCTCTCACTTACTTTTGCCTTTCATTCTTGTTTCTTTATATCTTTGTTTTCATTTCATTTTATCAACACTATCATTGTTCACTTTCACGTGGTTAAGTAGCAATTTAAGTATTTTTACTCCCCACTCCCTGCAGATATGATACCCCACTCACCTGGGATTTGTTACTCGACAAACCCATGCACTTGCTGGTCACACACAAGGGGCGTTGTCAAGTTTTTGGCACTATTGCCATGGAATAGGCGTTTAGAGATACTTTGCACTTTGCTATCTTAGCTATTTATTATTCATTCTATTTCACACTTTCTTTATCTTCCATTATTCTCATTTGTTTTCTTTTGTCATGTCTTACTTTTTCTTGCAAGGAGTTTAAATGATGATTGATCCGCTCATTGCTTTGTATTCTCGAGTTGAAGCTCTGAGTGAAAAAGTTGATAGAATTATTGCTTCACAACAAGATAGCATTCCTTGTTGCAACACATATCATCCAATTGAAAAGGGCTACCCAAACTTCTTCCGCAATAGTGATGGACAATATTGGGAAGCACCTCAAGAGGAATATCAAAAGGGTGATGAACTTCAGTTGCAAAGAGGATTAGCTAATTTTATTGAAGCAACCGATGTCCGTGTCTGAAATATTGAGACCACACTAAGATGTCATGAAGCCTCCTTTAAAAACCTTGAGAATCAATTAGGAGGGATATTTGACACACTCTCCAAGGAACAACAAGTATTTGAGCAAGCAATTCAATTTCCTTATAGAAATGATGTGGTAGTGAATGACAATGAAGAAGTTGCACAAATTGATTACATTTGGTGCAGATAATGAAAAGAAATAAGTTGAATACCATTTTGAGATTTTGGATTGTGTGAATGAAGATTGTGCTTGTGAGTGGGAAAATTTTCAAGGGGATTTACTAGTGTCATATTCTCTTCAAGCTGAAAATACACAAGATGAAGTGAATCCTAAGGTAATGGAATAAGCACCTCTCTTTGGGATTGATCACTTCATAAATTGTAAGAAAGAGGTTTTGGGTTTGGAAGGAGATGTGGGTAGGAGATTGAAGCCATCCAATGACCCACCTGTGCTAAGCTTGGATAATTCCTAACCCAAATTGTTTCCTTGGAGGCCAAAGGTAAGATGGTTGGACTCTCCAACAAATATTCTACACTTGTAAGTAGTTTTTTGGTTTAAAGGAAGTAGCTATGTAACGTATAGTCGGGAGGAACACACTCTTTTTAAGCGACCATAAGGTAAGGAAGAGGTACGTCAAGCTAAGTGACGTAAAACAAGCGTTCCTTAGGAGGTAACCCAAGTTTTTAATGTTTTTTTAGTTTTTAGTTAGTATTTGCATGAATAAGTCTTTAAGTGTTGGTGTCTTGATTCTTAGATGTTCTTGCGATGATTTTCTCATGGATATTGTGGTGTTATCATGTGCCTAATCGTGTGCGGCGAAGAATCTTGGTCGTTTGAGAATGTTTTTCGTGTTTTCTCTGGTTCAAATTACATTGTTAGGCAGGCTCTGAGTGTATATCAGTATTCAGGAATTTTTTCCAGAGCCTGCAAAGTTTTATAAGTGTCCAGAGAAAACACACGCCCGTGTGGAATTTCCACACGGCCGTACGTTTTCATTCAGAGCTTACCCAGAGATGGCACAGGGGCGTGGACTCGCCTCTATGAGCAACCTTATGATGGTCCACGCCCGTGTGGAATTTTCGCACGGGTGTTTGTTTCCCTGTAGAGACTTAGAGATTTTTCCCATAAAGACAGAGGGGCATGGACTCGCCCCTGTGGATGATTTTGTCAACAAACACACCGGCATGGTTAATTTTCGCACGCCCATGTGTTTCTCAACAGAGAATTTCTCCTCCATCCTGAGAAGACAAAGTGGCATGCGTCTGCCCCTGTGAATTGCCCAGTTAGGATCACGCCCATGTGGAATTTCTGTATGGGCGTGTGAAACATTTAGAGAATTTTTTTGGTTGGATAGAGAAGCCAGAGGGGCGTGCGTCTGCCCCTGTGGCTCAGGCGCACAGGCGTGGGAATTTTTTACATGCCCATGTGGATGCCTTCAAAAGCATAGGATGTCATCCCGAGAAACAATAGGGGCGTGCTTCTGCCTTGTGAGTCTCTCCTGTGGAGTCACACGGGCGTGGGTAATTTCCAAACTCTCGGGTGGATGTATAGAACTAAAAAAGGTTGCATTTTCTCCTTATAAATTTATTTTGTCTTTTCATCTTTTCTCTCCAAAACATTTTGAGAACGCATCCTTGCACTCTCCCGACCTCTTACTGTCTTTTTAAAGGGTTGTTACTTGAGTTTTTTGCCTAATTTCTATTCTTTCATTCTCATTTTATCGGTATGCTTCTCTTTCTCTTTTCTTCGCCCAATCTTCATTTATTTTGTAGCACCAGCATCATCTTCACCAGCAGCGGCAACAAATGCACCAATAACTAACACCGACACTTGAGGTGCCTTGACCTTCTTTGTTCTTATTTTTCGTATTTTATTTTTGTATTTTATTTTGGACCTGTATACTCAAAAAGGATCTTCATTTTGAGCTTATCATTTATTTAATCTTGGGTGTATTAATTGCTCTATCTTTTATATTCTCGAGTTGTTTTTGTTTTCTTGAGCTTCACTGAACCCCTTTGTGTATGCGTACAGATGGTCTTATTAGTATGGAAATCGAGAACTAGTCATAAAATACGGCCAAGATGTTTTGGCACTTGGCCATGTGTGCTTCACAACCCGTTAGAACATCACTCACAAGGATTTTGCTTCATCACATGCAATACTATGAGTTAGGGGAGTATTGTTCTGATTGCTTCTCTAATATATATTCTTTATTGATATACACTATTAGTGAGCTTGCATGTGTACATTGGGGACAATGTACAACTTAAGTGTGGGGGAGTGGAGTTTATGTTGCACATGTCTTTAATATAAGTTTTGATTTACATACATGCTCACATCGCCAATGGCGGTTCACCCTAGTTGCAATCATTTTATTCTTGAGTTTAGGAGAATTTTTAACATTGAATACTCTCATGCTCTAGTTTTTACTTGATTTTCTAGGAATTTTTGCTCGAATGACATTTGTTGCACTACTCACTCTTTCAACTCTTTTGGAAACTCAAGTTTAATGTTAAAGGGACTAGTTAGTGTTACTTCTTGTGTTAATTCTGCTAAAATATATATATATATTAGTTGTTTGTGCATTAGGGGTGGAAAGAGCTACCAACTATGTTGTATGTAGCTACTCTCATAAGTCGGACACTAGTTATGCCCTAATGAGAGAAAGAGCTATCTCATGGGATGAGTGAAAGCTACCACCTCAGTAGAAAGAGCTACCACCTTGAAAGTGTGAAAGGCACCTTAGCGCCCTCTTGGGAAATGGCTACCTTAGAGGATGTGTGAAGCTACTACCATTTTTTTTTATATTTTGTTTTGTTTGTAGATAAATAAGTCCCTTATACTTAGGACTTTGAGGAGTATACTTTGTGTTGAATTGAGTATGTTTACACACACTTACATGATTTCAGGTTTGTTGTCCTTTTTTATTCGAGTTTTTGGCTAGAGCATTGATTTTTCGTATTTGGTGTTGAAATTTCCCTTACTTGAAGATTACTCTCTTTGCATGTTTTGGTGAACCTAAGGCCGAGCACTTTCAATATTTCCTTCTTCTATGTTTCAATGTGTATTTCATTGCTTGAGGACAAGCAAAAGCTTAAGTGTGGGGGAGTTTGATAAGTGTTTGTGTGATAAGAATGCAAAGGGTTTTTTCCTTATGATGAGCATTACATTTAGAAGGTTTAAGCACTAATACATGTGTATTTGTGCTCTTTTGCACATGCAGGGTTGTGAAGCTAAGTATTGAGAAAAGAAGCAAAAAGTAGATCGTCAACGCATTATTTGGTGGAATCTTGGAAAGAACAACGCGTAGACACAAGTGAGACTCCAGGATACGTGAATATCTACCAACCTCGATGAATTCAAGTCATTATAATGAGTTTGAGGGGCACAAACCCAGTCACATTTACATATCCTGGCTTGTGCATTGATAACAAGATCTTCACCAATGAAGCCTTTGATTGAAGAAGAGTTGTGATCTACGGCATAAAAGTGTGCCCGTTTATGTTGCCTTGATGAAAAAGTATGGAATTGGGAGTGTTTTGGCTGAGTACTATAGCAAGTTAACATAGTAAAACACCGTAACAAATACTGTAGTAGTTACTTTTCACAGCCTGCCGAAAACAGGATTTCCAGAGAATCCACACGCCCGTGTGGAAATTCCACAGCCTTGTGGCAGATCCAGAGCGTGTGGGTGCCCGATTCCAGCCCTATTTAAGCCGCGATTTAGCCCCGAGTTTAGGGAACTTTTCCCCTCTGGTTTTCCATTTTTCTCCATCATTTGGGAAGTCATCGGCTAGGGTTTGGAGAGACTTTTGGAAAGTCTTTGGAGTATTTTGAGGGATTTGACACTGTGATTCACTTGGAAGAAAGTTATTGGGGGAGTTTTCATCGGCATAGATCCAACGAGTTGTGCCCTAGCACGGATAACGAGACCTTTGGAGAAGACTTGGCCACTCCACAAGACTATCAACACAACTACCGAGGGGTTTTCTTTTGGAACACTTGTTTTTACTTTGATTTCATTGTTGATTGTATTGTGCTCCATGGAGAGCTAAACCTACTAGTGGGTACTTGGATTTTGTAAACCCTATGATGTTATTGTTTCATTGATCTTTTATTATGTTTTCACTATTTGATGTTTTAATTGAGTTCCAATCTTGAGTGCTTATGGAATGATTTCTCTACTAGAGTAACACTAGGGTTGAGTGTCCATCTTAGTAACTATTGTAGATGAGTGAAAGGTTTGAACAATCATTCACTCCGGAAATCCATGTTGCGGGCACTTTCTCAGGAGTTCCTTGAACCTTTCCCATGTCTCGAATAGAGACTCCAATTCCAACTGAACAAAGGATGAGATCTCATTCCTAAGCTTTGCTGATTTTTCGGGAGGGAAATAATGGGCAAGAAAAGCTTCTACCATCTCCTCCCATGTGGTAATCGATGCTCTAGGTAATGAGTGTAGCCACTGCTTCGCTCTCCCCTTTAGGGAAAATGGGAAGGCTCTCAACTTGATGGCATCATCCGTCACTCCATTTATCTTCAGCATATCACATACCTCGAGAAAACTCTCTATATGACTGTTTGGATCCTCATCGGCCAAACCATTGAACTGTGTGGATTGCTTCAACATGTGGATGAATGCCGGCTTCAACTCAAAGTTCTAAGCTATAATCGGGGGATGCACAATGCTCGATTGTGTCACCAACACTGAAGGTCTGGCATAATCAGATAATGTCTGCTGTAGCTCGTTCTGTTATGCCATGTTTTCAGATTCTTCCACT